>NC_059114.1:68927640-69126114 GCF_020740685.1 Jaculus jaculus | reverse complement strand
AACCGTCCACAGCTGCCCACAGTGCACAACCCAATCCACACAGCCTCACCACAGTGCTCTGCTTCATGTCCTTCAGAGAGTTCATGGACGTCTGGAATCATCTCTGTGCACGTGGCTCCTGCTCACTGTCCATTCCCCCAGCTCCTGAAGAGCACGGCCCCTTGTCTACTGCAGCACCACACCCCCAGAAGCTAGGAGGACTCGGCACACAAAACCAAGTGTGCCAGAAAGATGTGTCAAATAAGCTGCCTTTGTAGATGAGTGCAGAGAGACTCGTGTTTAGCTGTACCACAGAGGAGCATTAAGTAAATGACACATGTATTCCTCAAGCCTAGTTTCACATGGGTGGAGGCAGATATTAAACATATGTCCACATATGCCCAGAAATTACTCTAGAAGAACACCCAAAACAATGTTGTCTGAAGTTACCTCTGAATGCCGAGACAAACTTTTCTAAATATTTTTCTTTATTTGTATAAAGTAAGCATTGTTACCTGTGTGCTTTTTAAAGATAGTTCCACTTCTAAAAACGTAACGACCTGATATTTTAAAACTTGCAGAAAAGCCTTAGGAGCTCAGTAAATAAAAAAGTTTTCTTGGGCTGGAGAGATGGCTTAGCGGTTAAGTGCTTGCCTGTGAAGCCTAAGGACCCCGATTCGAGGCTCGATTCCCCAGGACCCACGTCAGTTAGATGCACAAGAGGGCACACGCATCTGGAGTTCATTTACAGTGGCTGAAGCCCAGGCGTGCCCATTCTCTCTGTCTACCTGCCTATTTCTGTATCTCTCTCTCTCTCTTAAATAAATAAATAAAAATAAAAATAAAAAACTTTTCTTACTACTCAAATAAATGTGGAACAAAATGATACAAATACTGTATTTAAAAGTCTTTAAAACATTTAATACTCTGCACAGTATACCAATTTTAAGGGAAGAATTTGAAACTTACTAGAAGCTGTGGCTTGATGGTCTGCATCCCCAAGAGTGCAGTTAACTGGGACAGTGGTCTTAGAAGGTAGAAGCATGAAGAGGGGGGGCACAGCGGGCGGTCCTCAGGTCATGCTGGCTGCACCCTCAGAAGGGACTATGGGCACCCAGTCGCTCTGTAACGCTAAGCTTGATGAGGTAAGCTCTTCCCCATAGGTACACACAGCTCTTCCATGATATGATAGGAAGAGAGAGCCCTCACAAGACCAAGTCAATGCCAGTACATTGTCCTAACCCTGCAACACTGTGCCTACCCAACGCTCTTCCTGGGCCAGATGTAACAGATGGGGGGTGCTTTATGTTCACACCCTGGCTTTATGAATTTAGAAGAAGTTAAGAGCAATGCGCATGCTCAGGTTCCGGCTCACTAACACCACAGAAAGCGCACAGCCGTCAATGTCTACCAAAGGACTTCCAGTAGCATTTCATAAGGCGTGACAAAACAGACAACAAAACTGAATGTCAGGGTGGCTTCAATGACGTGAAAAGACAAAACTGGGGAACTATGGGTAAGGAAATGCTATATATTACAGTTTAAAACTAGTACTTTACAGACCATGCCTTCAGATGTTTAAAAACAAAAAAGTACCTGCCAATATTCCAAAGCACAGACTTTAAAAATCAAAATCAGCTGGATGTGGAGGTGCACGCCTTTAATCCCTGCACTCAAGAGGCAGAGGTAGAAGGATCACTGTGAGTTCAAGGCCACCTTGAGACTACATAGTGAATTCCAGGTCAGCCTGGACTAGAGTGAGACCTGACTTTGAACAACCCAAGAAATAAATGAAAAACAAAAATCAAAATCAAGACTGGCATGGTGGCATATACCTTTAATCCCAGCATTCTGGAGGCACAGGTAGGAGAATCACTATGAGTTCAAGGCCAGCCTGGGTCTACAGAATAAGTTCCAGGTCAGTCTATACTAAAATAAGACCCTACTTCAAAAACAAAAGAAAAGAAAATCAAAATCAGAAGTTCTGGAAGTACCCATCCCACACACCAGGGGGGCAACAAACACCCCCTGTACTGATACAGTGGTCTAGAGTTTTCCATAGCTCTCTCCTTTCCTTACTGGCACCAACAGTAGGCAGCTTCCCATCACTGTGACAAAATACTAGAGATCACCAAATTATAAAAAGAAAACGTGGAGTGGGTGCAACAATTTTGAGGTTCACATTCACAATCACTGAGCCACTCTACTTTGTATGGCGAGGCAGCAAATCATGATGGGACAAACATGGGGAAAACCAACCAACCAAGTCAAAGAGGGGCCAGGGTCCCACAACACCCTTTAAAGGCATGCCTTTAATGACTTAATGACCTCCCATGGGGCCTGCCTCTTAAAGGTTCTACCACCTCCCGCCAAGAAATCAAGCCTTTAAGACTAGGCAGGCACCTTGGGGGACATTCAACCTCCAAGCTAAAGCAGTCCCCAAAACAGACAATTTTCAGTTGTCATTTATTTACCTTGCCACTCTTGTGTGTTGTATAGAGTTAAGAAAATAAAAAGTCAAATGTGGTAGTTCACACCTGTAACTCAAAAGCTGAGGCAGGAGGATTGCTGCATATTCAAGATCAGATTTGGCCAGAGTCAAGTCTCTTCATAAACAACAAACAAAACATAAAAACCTAAAGAAGAGGGCTGGGGATATAACTCAGAGGCTACGGTGCTTCCTTGCAAAGCTTTATGATCCAGGTTCAATTCCCCAGTGCCTGTGTAAAGCCAGATGCACAAAGTGGTACCTGCATCTGGAGTAGGCTTGTGGTAGCCAGAGACCCTGGCATGTCCACTGTCCCTGTGTCTCTCTCTTTCTCTCTCTGCTTGCAAATAAATAATTTTTTAAAAAGAACATGAGGTACTTTTAAGAGTATAAATCAAAATAAGACAAAAGGCTGATCAGATCTACTTCCACAATTTTGAGATCTCCACCACCCTCTAAGCATGAGAGTCTCTAACCCTGGCAATACAGCCCGTGTGGGGCTCGAGGATAGCACTTATGGCTCTCACTGTGAGGTGACAGGTTCCAAAACAGAGTCATGACGCTGTCTTTTGGGCAAGGGTCGACTCTGTCCTACATCTAGCCAAAACCATGTATGCATATCAACATAGCTCAGCTGTTTTCCACTGTTCCTTACATACTCTGCACATCTCACTATGAGAAGCAGTGTGTCTGTGAATGTGACCCCCTCTCCCTCCCTGCAGAAGCAACAACTGGTTCCAGTGGAGAGGGGGCAGCGTGGTGGGCTTTGGAAGCAATGGTATGGTTGGAAATGTGATATATATAAAGGAGCAAATATTGACATTGCTGGTGGCCCCCTACCTTCCATGAGTTCCACACAGTAATAATTCCTATGATTCATGAAACTGTGTTCTTTAATTGGGCTGTATAGGGAAATAAAATGCAGGTCAGTATTTGTCCTGAACGTTCCAGAACAGATCTTTCATAATGACTGAGAGTGGACTCCTCATACAACTTCTTTGGTACATATTACAGATGTACAGACTATATGTCATCCACAACTTCAGCCGGCTTTAAAAACTCTCTCTTTACAGAATGAATTACAGAGCTTATGTAGTTTTACAAACTGTCAGTGGCGAACATCCCTGGCTTGTCTCTCAGCAAGAGCACGTGCTGGGATTTCTCACGGAGGACAATGGTACATCCCACGCCGCGCAGCTTTACTAGGCACCCATTCTAATTAACTGTTCAAACCTGAAGAGACAGTCTGAAAGAGCAGAGCCATAACGTCTCTGTAACAATCATGAAAGCCTGTCCTTCAGAGAAGATATAGTAGCAATTTTTCAGCCTATTAGCCCAGGAAATTCTCACCTAAGTTTAACATAAGCCACCAGTAAATCATCCATAAATGTCAACAAGGAGACATGACCGAGCAGCTCGCCCAGCAGGTTGAACAAGCACACAGCAGTGTTTGTTCTCTGCAAAGTAACATCACAACAAAATTCCCTTTAAAAGTGCAGGGGCGAAGAGAAGAACTGCCTGTTACTGTGAACTGTCCTTTACTGAGCGGGTCTCCTGGCCTGGCGCTGCACTCCACTGCTCACTCCTGTGTGTCATTCCAGGGGCCAAGGCATGCCTGCAAGGGAACGACAGACGTCTGATGTCTGTCCTGTGCCTGGCAAAGCAGCAGCACCTCACTGTGACCATGCCTGAGTAAACCTGCTGTCACTACTAAAGAGAAACAGAGGGTAAGCCCTGCCCTCCCAGAGCACACTCAGGACTGCGCAGGACAATGGCAGAGGAAGGGGACAAGTGTCCTCAACTCAAAAGAAACACACTGGCAACAGAGAGTATTTCCATTTTAAAGAAAACAAAAATGAATCAAATCGTTTCCCAATGATCAAAAGCAATGAACCGCTCTGAAATGTTTTTTTTACAACACTTTTGATACAATTCAGAGATCAAAATTATCCTGCTTAGACAAACTGCACTGATAAGAAATACAACTATAGCCTGAGCTAGGTCCCTTTAGCAAGTGTTCTCTGCCCATGACAGCCAAGGGCCAGGGTCCATCAGCCCCTCAACAGAGAAGGAAACAAACCCAGACCTTACCAAGATCACACAACCCGACAGAAATGGTGCTCGCCCTAGTCCCTGCCCCAACTACAGCATGCTTAAATGTTGCAAATTCAGGAAAGAAAACTGAGCTATAATTTTAACACAGAGAAATGATAACACTCAAGAGTATAAAATTGGTGTGTGTGCACACACACACACACACACCACACACACACCAAAAACAAAATAGACAACCTTATATCAACTGAAACTTGCTGCTTTACAATCTGATTTTTTCCAATTACAAATGCAGAGGCTCGTTCCACATCTCTACATTACTATAAGGGGACAAACAGATTATTCCATTAGATGTAATTACCACAGTTCATTCCGTTAGTCTGCCGAAGCATGAGTACGTAAACTGTTTCTAGTTTGTAACGAGTTTAAAGAAAGTTAAAGAAATCATTATTGAAAATTGCAAAGGTTTCATTTGGGGTGGTATACATTTTTGGTGTATGGGGTTGGGGAGCCCATGATCATCCTTGGGAAACACATTTCCTCCCAAACATCACAAGCTCCTCTCGGTCTTGGTACATCCCACCAAGTGGCCTTTCCAGCAAGTCCGCGTCACTGTGGGTAAAATGAGGCTCCCAACAGCAGCGGGGCACACACACCCACTATGTAGGCGAGAACCACTGCTATAAGTTGGTTTCTACACACATACTTTTCTATTTTTTCCCCCTTAGTTTAAATTCCTAGTGGTGGAAATGCCTGACTAAGGGACAGGATACATTTTTGAGGCTTCTGATGAGTAATACAAAATTGCCCTCCTGGAAAGTTACAATTGAAAGGAGCCCACAGGAACATCTCAAAGAGAGGACTTTCAAAGCCTCCAGGGTTAGCTAAATTTAATCTTAAACAACCCATTCTTACATGGCCATAGTCTTTAAAAATAGCAAAACTATTGATAAAACACATCGAGAAAACCAACAAACAGTTCAGGGGACAACTGCTGGATCACTTCAGGTCCACGTGCTCTCAACAGAAGACGCAAATCTTCAACAAGGGATCCCAGCGGATGGAAACCAACAGTGACCATTAGAAAACCTAGGGTTCGGCTGGGCGCCAGAGCAGGCTTAATTCTAGCGCTTAGAAGGCAGAGGCAGGAGGATCACTCTAAGTTCGAGGCTACCCTGGAACTACAGAGTGAGTTCCAGGTCAACCTGGGCTACAGTGAAACACTGAACCTCAAAAGAAAGACAGAAAGAAAGACAGAAAGACAGAAAGACAGAAAGACAGAAAGACAGAAAGAAAGAAAGAAAGATAGATAGATAGATAGATAGATAGATAGATTCAGACATGGTGGTGCACGCCTTTAATCCCAGCACTCAGGAGGCAGAGCCAGGAGGACTGCTGAGTTGGAGGGCACCCTGAGACTACATTGTGAATTCCAGGTCAGCCTAGGCTACAGCAAGACTCTACTGAAAGAGAAACAGAGAAGAGAAGGGAAGGGAAGGAGAAGGGGAGGAAGGAAAGGGAGGGGAGGGCGGAAGGAAGGAAGGAAGGAAGGAAGGAAGGAAGGAAGGAAGGAAGGAAGGAAGGAAGGAAGGAAGGAAGGAAGGAGGGAAGAAAACCTAGTGCTTCCAAAAGGTGCCAAGCCAGTAACAGACTCTGTACCTCCACGTGCCTATCTGGCTAATACTGGGCTTCAGTACTGGGGGTTTTACTAGCAGCCTGTTCTAGTCTTTAACAAGAAACTAATGAAACCAGAATTATTTCAAAATTTATAAGCGCAGTCTCAAAATGAATGTGGCTGTAGGATGTTCTCAAAATTCCTGTAGCTATACATCCCATTCGTTCAACAGTGTGGGGAGTGTCTGCTGTGGGGTGCGCCCTGCACTAACGCTGGGGACACAGCGAGCCCCACAGAGGTGAGCCCTGCAGGAGCTGCTGCTCTAAGCCGAAGGCAGAACTCTGCATCAGGTCAGCAGACCATGCTGCCCCTGAGGACTGGGTTACTAAGCCAATTTTTACCCTTCCAGGTCTCAGTTTCCTCTCCCGTAAACGTCACAAGCTCACAAAGGATCTGACGGCCCTCTGACACAGATTTCATGCTCTCTTTGGAGTTGTTTTAATGCTCAATTTTCTGTATTTACAAGAGACGTGCACTGTAAGCTCTGCCTGGTTCTTACAAAGGCCTTCCCCTCAGAACCAAGTGTACAGCTACAGTAAAACCAGTGGTTTGGGGGCTTCAAGGAATAAACCCAGTGGGTTAATTTTCGCTCCCAGCTTCGGCTCAGGTGGTTTTGCCTCCTCCACCTTCCCTGGGCTACAAACAAAGGCAGGAGGAATGAAGAGGGGTCTCAAAGCCTGCTGTGTGAACAACCTGGCACCCTGTCCCCATGCTTCATGTGACCCTCCAGGGCTGCCAGGGTTTCCTCTCCTCGCTCCAGCCTAACTGAAGCTCACCTCAACCACCCACCCAATTCTGTCCACAAATGGCAATCACTCACCTCCCAGTCAGCATTTAAGGTGAGAACTGGGAAACGCTACTTCCCATGGGAGGCTCCCGCCCCAACATCCCCACAGTCCTCGGATCCAGGACTCCCTGGGGTAAAGAAGACACCTGCCTCGGGGATCAGAAGGCATGGCAGCCATACACCTTGGGGAAGTGATACTGCCTCCCTGGGGGCCCTCGGGATGCCTGATCTCAACTCCGGGAGTGCATGTGGACTCCAGGGCCTTCTCCGAATCAGCCCACAAGCACGAGAGCGGGAGAATGTATACATAACACAGCACACGAGACGGTCTCACCTCTGTGCACGTGGAGGAAATTACTCACCAGAAGTTTCTGCTCACCTTCTAACATAAAAAGCAGCCAATCAGCATAAGCTTTGGCTTCCCTGAGCAGTATCAGCATGACAGAGAACCAGAAGGGGACACACGTGTCGCCACTTTAGACAACAGCAGGGCGAGCTTTCTGGACTTGCTAAGAGAGTGTCAAACGACTGGCCAGAGTACCCACTGGAGTTTCGAAGTCTCTAAACTTACCAAGACTAGCTGCCTGCTTCCCTCATCTGCCAGTGCCCAGACTACATACAGGTAAAAAGGACAAGAAATGACAAAGGCAAAAGGAATCCATTCTCTACAGTCAGCGCAGATCTTACAGAGGAAGCTGCAAGAAAGTATGATCTTCTGCAGAAGGAACTGCTCCCGCCAGGTACCACCTAATCAGAACAGGAAATTTAAAATAACTGAATCTCTACAAGGTCACAGAGATAAGAAAGGGGAGCCCAAAAGCCAGTCAACCGAATGACTCCGGGTTCCTAGTAGACTTCTACAACAATTGCTTGGCATAAAACTTGTTTCCCAACTTTCAGTTAATATAAAGGAACATATATTTAGAATGACAAACAGAAGTTGGGAAGAGGAAATACCTCAAGTTCCTGATATTTCCTAAAATAGAGCATGTGTGTACGTGTGTGTACACACACACACACACACACACACACACACGTATGTTCCTCTTGTAGGATGAAAGTACCTGCATAAAGCACATGTGATTCATTTGCCTGTCCTGTGCCCTAAAGAACTGAACACTCAATACACAGACAGCATCTGTTAGGGCTTTATGCCGGTGCACATGTCTATTACAAGGACATCAAAGCTGAAAATACAAACCAAGTCTCTCACAAACCACTATATGCACCCCAAAAAGGTGTGGTTTTAAGGCTTCCTACTTGAATCTCACAGAAGAGATATGACTTAGAGCAAGTTTGAGGATACATTAGCCATAAGACCCGGTAAGGTCAAGGCCAGAGCCATGCTAGAAAGCTCAGAAAAAGGATTCTTAATCTAAGAATTTAGATCATAATCAGGCAAGATTATTTCTTAAACTATTATTTAGTTATTCAATAAACAGGAGGAGCCGGCCACAGGACAGAGACAGTGCCCGTGGGACAGGTGCAATGAGGGCCAGGCCGACCAGTCCCTGCCCTCCTGGAGCCTCCAGTCCACGAAGGACACTTCCACCTTGGTCTCTCCCACACTGTGAAGGCCTTCTTCACAAGCTCAACACACCAATCCCAGCACACTCGTGGGTGGCAGCCTCCCCTTCCCTGCCACCATCAACCCCAGGTAGTGGTGACCCTAGGTCCGGCAAGGACTTGGCACTTGCGGTGCCCTCTGTCTGACTCACTCTTGCCTTCCAGTTGTCAAAAGTCACAGGCTGCAGCTCCACCTTGGGCACGTAGCTCAAAGCTTTGCTGCTGCGGAGAGTTTCTGCCGCCACAACCTCTCAAACACAGGCCCCATCCTGGCGCTCCTGACCTCGGCCACACTCCTGTTTTCTTTCCCAGCCCTTACCACTGTCTGCTAGGGTCTCCTTTCTTTGCTATTTTATCTGCCTCCCACATTCAGATGCCAATCGTTTATCACCAGGTCTGTTTGTCCTGGGCACGACTGGATCTCAATTTCCAGAAACCTGCCTGAGATACTAGCAGGTGTCCGATAAACATCCATGGAAGAATAAATACACCAGCACTGCAAGGTCTGTACCAGTGTCAGGGCTCAAGTAGCAAAGGAAAGAGAGAACACCTTAAATGCCAAAAGAGTTGATCAAGTTTTCTAAACAATACATCTTTTAAAAAATTGTCATAGCTTACAATGCTTTATAAAAGCATAAGGCTGGGCTGGAGAGATGGCTTAGCGGCTAAGCGCTTGCCTGTGAAGCCTAAGGACCCCGGTTCGAGGCTCGGTTCCCCAGGTCCCACGTTAGCCAGATGCACAAGGGGGAGCACGCGTCTGGAGTTCGTTTGCAGAGGCTGGAAGCCCTGGCGGGCCCATTCTCTCTCTCTCCCTCTATCTGCCTTTCTCTCTGTGTCTGTCACTCTCAAATTAAATTAAAATAAAATAAAATAAAAAATTTTTTTAAAAGCATAGGGCTAATGTCAGACTTTATAATGCAAGAGGCTCACGTGTTCGCATTAGCATTACTGCTACAATCTATTCTGTGTTCAAATCACTGAGAGACCCCAGTCCTGCATGTAAGAAAAACAGCAAGTAATATGATGGAGAAAGGAGAATGGAATTCAAAGGGGAAAGTGTGGGGGGAGGGGGGGAGGGAGGGAGGGAGGGAATTACCATGTGATTGTTTTTTATAATCATGGAAAATACTAATAAAAATTTTTTAAAAAGAAAAACAGCAAGGAAAAATACTTATTGAAGGCACTCTTCCTCTAAGAACTGTCATTCACCCTTTTCTAAAAGGAAGGTGTGAACACAAGTCATCAACATTAATGCATGAGGGAGTGGGGCCCATCCACAGAAAACGGGTTTTGGTGCCTAATAACAAACAAGCTTTTACGAAAAAGTAAACTGCCTTTGTCCCCAGTTGAATCAAAAAGATAAGCCTTCTCCAAAAGGATATATCTTCACATGCATTTAAACACTTAAAAATGCTGCCTTATGGGCTTTTTTCTTAAAGTTGCATCATTTTCTTTTTCTTTTGGTGAAACCAAGGACCAGGTTGTCACCAGGGCTATGGCAGTAGGGATGGACCACCACAGCTCACACATCACACCTCAAAGCTACCAGAGGCTCTCAAGAATGCCTCTAGCTTCCGGGAATGAACAGGCAATAACTGAAAGCCACTTAAAAACCTCAAAAAGGAGTGCTTTACAGTCCCTTTAAATACCACAGGCAACCTATGCAGTTCCCATCAAAGAGAGATGTTTATTCGGAAGGCAGTGGGAGAGGGTAAGGCAGCCCTCTTAGGGACTACTGTCACGAGTCAGGGCTCTGAAGAGGGAGGGATGCTGGTCCAGTGCCGAGTCTACAATGTGCCTCCATTGGTCGGAAGACAAAAGGAACCTATGTAAAAGGTTACAGAGCACTAGCCTATGTCTGGAGAGGTAGCCACAGGGAGCCAGAGGACAAAGTGGGTGCAGCATGTACTTCCCACTCCAGAACTTTCAGACTCCTGCCACTGTACCCAGTGTGAAGAGATGGCTTGTCTCAGAAATGAATACAATCACACCTTCACATAATCACGTACACTATCATCAACCTATGCCTCACGGATGACTCTTCAGAAGGCAAAGTTTTCAAAACTCACAAAAGTTCCATACCCTTCAAACACTCGTCTCTGATTCTCACTTCCCAGCACAGAGTCTCCACTAGCGACAGGAGCATGCTTGCAATGGATGGATCGATCTCACCTATTACAAAGCAAATCCATCTGGACTCAATTCTTGGAGGGCAAAGAGCTAGCTGCTCAGTCCTCCTTGAAAACATAGCTCATGTTTAAACTGAGCTTCTAATTCCCCAATGAAGCTTTCAAATGAGCACAGTTTCCACCTGGCTATAAAATGGAAAGGGAAGGCAAGAAACAAAGAGGACAATCTTGTGTTTTTAAGGGCACAGGCTATATAGCTAGGCTTCCTTTCCTCTGCCAAGAGAGCGCAAGGAGCCCTCTGCTAGCCGGGGAAATGTGACTTCGGATTTGTGGCAAAATAATCAGTTACTGGGAGGAGGGAGCAGTTCTTGCATCAAACATAGGCTTTAATAGCTTTGTGTGTGTGTGTAGAGATGGGAGGTTTGATCTAAATTTTCATTTTGGGCACCGTTTCTGAATCCCTGACTAAATAATACTAAGTCACATTGGCTCTAAACAAACACTTTTTTAAAATTAAAAACAAATATGAAAGAAATCCAAGGCAAACAAATGGGAAAGCAAACTTTACACTGAACTTTTGTTGGGGGGGGTAGGGGAAACGTATCTTAAAAGAACACATTAAAAATACAAAGAAATTACAACAGTGCACATGTTCTATCAATATCTGACTGCATTAAACACACATACAAAGGGAACACAATGATTATCTAACTGCAAATAAAAGACCTCGTGTGTTTGGGTAGCTGAAGGTGGGGCCAGGAATTCTCAGTTAAATCTCAGTACTCAAGCCGTAGTTTAAGCTCTCCTGCACTTGCCCTAGAGTTTTGTGGGGGTCTTCCTTCATGATCCCCCCAGCTTTGTAAAGCTTTCAAGACAACACATCAGCGATGGCACCCTTCACCGAACCTAACTTTGCACGCCAAGGCTAACTTTGGATTTAATGAGTCCAGCGCCTTCGGATTATCAGCACACATAAATGCAGGTCAGTGAAAATGCACCGTAAGCACAGTACCGAAGAGAAGTTCTCCCCCCCCAGCTCACCCCCAGGAGTTAAGGGGACACAGCGCGGTACCAAAAACTGCCTGACAGGTCCCATCGCCAAAAGGTGGGGGAGAGAATTAAAGGTCCTCTTCCCATTCCGCCAGGTAACCTGGGCCTCAGAACTCTCTTGGCCTGGCGGGCGTGCGAGCGTGCGCGCGGCGCGAGTTCGAGGCCGGCCAGTCGCTGCCCACCGGCTGACCCACGGACGGGCTCGCGGAGGGGCGCGAGCCCAGCAGAGCAAAAGCTTCCCCGGAGCCCGGGGCGGGGGGCTGTCCGGGCGGCGGCGGGGACGCGCCCCCCAGCCCGCGGCCGGCTCCTCCTCCTCCCGGCTCCCGCGCCCGCCCGGCGCCCGCTCACCCGCTGCTCCCGCGCCGCTATCTGTCCATCCCCCCCGCCGTCCTCTGGGCCGCCGCCCCGGGGCAAGCCCGCCCGGAGTCCGCAGCCGCCCGGGGGTGGAGTGGCGGTGGAGGGAGGAGGAAACCTGCAGCCGCCGAGGAGGAGCCCGGCACCCGCCGCCGTCCCGCTTCCAGCGCCCGGTTGCTCTAGACGCCCGCCGAGCACGGGGGGACTGCGAGCCGCCGCCCGAGCTGGCTTCGATAACCGCTAAGGACACCGCCGCCGCCGCCGCCGCCGCCACCGCCGCCGCCGAGACGCTCCGGCGCGGACGGACTGCGCGCGCGGGGGGCGGCGCCTGCACGCCGCTCGGCGGGGGTGGAGGCGGTGCGGCGTTGGCCACGCCCCTGACCACGCCCACTTAGCCACGCCCCCTCCGCTCTCGGCTTGGGCGCGCGCGCCCGCGACGCCGCGGGGAGAGTCGGAGCCGCGCGGGCTGGCGGGCGCGCGCGCGCCGAGGGCTGGACCGGAGGACGGCGCGGCCAAGGTCACCGGAGCGCAGACGCGGGGTGGCCAGCCGCCTGTGCGCCCCGCCGACGTCGTGTGGCGTGGGTCCGGGCGCTGCCTCCCCGCAGCATCATCACCTTCCTTCTCCGGGCTGGAGGGCCGCGGGCGTCCTGAGAACATCCTGGAGTCATCCAGTCCTGACGCCCAGGCGTGGTGGGCTTATTTTGCACGGGAGAAGGAAGGGATCCCTTAATGGGGTGAGGTGTGTTGTTTTTTTTTTTTTTTTTTTGCTCCCCCCGCCCCTCCTCCGTGCATTGTTCCCATTTCCGCAGTTTCACTTGGCCTCCCGGCTCTTCCAGAGTGATGCACCAAATGAAATTAGCTGCAGTTGTTCCATAGCCAGAAACTGGGTTTGAAGATGTTTACTCTCCATGCCGGACGCGTTGCATGGTGTTCTCTTCAAGCAACAATTAATTTTTTTTTTTTTTTTTGGCAAAGTTCAGAGAGGTGCCACACACAGCCCCCAGCCCCTGGCACGCAGAGTCGCCGGCTCTGCAGACACACCTTCAATCGGAAGCCGCTTGTTTGTTTCATGTGCCACTTAGCTGATGCGCCAACACCAAGGCCAATGTTGCTCGCCAGAGACCTTGGGTGAAATGCCAAAGCGATTTGCAAATGGGCAAAATGAAGAGTTTTCCAAAATGAGCAGCAAAATACTCAAAAGTACATGGATGGAAAATAAATAAAGAGTCCTTCAACAGAATTTTCATAGCAAAACATGGCCCTTAGTGATGTCCTAGTGGCCAATTCTATTACTGTGCGTATTTTGAACGCTAGGATTGCTGTTGTCCCCTAAGATTGTTTTTCTGTTAATGTGTGCTGCAACTGCCTCGGGGAAGTTGTCATCATTCACACTTTAGAATCCTGTCTTTTCTCTACGATCCAATTACTTATGGCCTCCAGTACTTTTAGAGTCCCACAAAAATATTTTCAAATCAGAAGACATAAAAGTTAGATTTTAGAATATGTTTTGTCATACATTGATATAGTTGTCTTTTATTAAGACAAGCTTAAAATATAAATTTTCCAAATGTAATTTCTTTAATGGAGAATGAGACTCAAAAGTGTCTTATCACCCAAGAAAAATCATGATACAGCCCTGTTGCCTAGAACTGAAAACAAAAATACAGTTCAACGGGAAAATTTTCAACCCCAGTCAGCATCACGATATTTACAGTCCATAACTTGCTGATTTCTGAGGACTTGTTCTCTCTGTGTGAATTAATAACTTTGATTTTCACAGTACACCTGTAAAGTCAGTGCTGTTTAGGGGCCGATGCAGGTATTGTGGGGCCTGAAATTTATGCCACTTGGGTGTTCTTCTGGAAGAAAACTATAGCAAACCCAAGAACTCCAGGAACCACACTGGCCTCCAAGGCTAGAAATGGCGAATGAGACCTCTGTCTCGCTGACACAAGTTGAAATATTTTACTTTTACAGATTGTACAAAAACATAACCAACCATAGGCACAAATTGCCAAACTTTGTATAATAGGTGCTAGGAAAAGCTGCCTGCTATTTGTGCCTGATTGTAAGGGAAGATCTTAGGTTTTATACTTACATGAAGTAATTAAGTTTTGTGGGTTTTTTTTTTTTTTTTTTTTTTGCTATAAAGTAATGGCTTTTAAAAATGCATCACCAGTTTTTGGTTTGTGACCAGGCCATAATTTGGTTTGGGGCACTTGATATAATTCTACAGTCTGTTGTCAAGAGTGACTTTTTTCTTATCTAGTTTATAGAAAAGCAAGAGTTAATGGTATGGGTTCATAAGAGAATTTCAGCTCTATTTCAAGTGCTATGGATAGACACGATTTGTATGCACTGTATCTGCACCATTTCATTATTTTATATAATATTTATTATTTGCATTTTCAGGAGAGGTAAAATAAGTGGCAGACAAGTATTTCTTTTTTTACCCATTTATTTTGCTTAATGTTTGTATTATACAAAGAGCTTCACACATCTTCATGATTGTCTGTCAAACAAAATAATGAAATACCGAAAAAGAGTATAATTAGAAGTGTAAAAGCATAGGTTATGTGACAAGTAGGAATCAAATGAGCAAATGATAATAAAGAAGTCAAATACTGAAGTGTATAGATTTTTTTTTTTTTTTGAGGTCGTGTCTCACTAGTCTAGGCTGACCTGGAATTCACTATGTAGTCTCAGGGTGGCCTTGAGCTCCCGGTGATCCTCCTACCTCTGACTCCCGCATGCTGGGATTAAAGGCGTGTGCCACCACACCCGGCTGTCTGAAGTATAAATTCTTGCTAGATAAGCAGACTGGCTTTCTAATTACTTTGTGTTCCAGGATGTGTGCTTTGCTGCCGAGATGGGCTCTGCCCTTGTCTTTCTGTTCTGTGGATTCCTCCACATTGTACATGGGATTTTATTTGAAATTGCTAACTATGAGATTATGTTTAAGTCAGACCAAAAAAAAAAAAAAAAAAAAGGATGCTCCTATGTGTAATGAAAGTTCTGGGAACAAAGGGCTTTGTTCCTTGCAAAGATCAATCGCCAACAGCAGCAAACTTGAGATGATGGGGTTGTTAGTGAATTATAGCAGCAGAACTCTTAAGAATGCTTCTGCTGATAAATGACCTGATCTCAGTGTTTGCCAATCAAGCCAAGGTATGGCCGTATTCCTGGAAGAAATTTTGGAACCAGATAAGGATCCAGATAAGGAACCAGATAAGAATAAGTAGGCACAGTCACTCATTGGCGAATGGTTGAATTGGGTGAAACCAGCCTGAGTGAGAAATACAGATTTAGATTGGTTTATTTTAGAGCACAGTTTAGGACAAAATTCAAAACTTTAATTAGATCTCTGTAACAAGAAGACATACGAGAATAATTAGCTCATTTTCTCTAGATGTAATGTTTTTTGTTTTTTTTAACCTAAAGTAGATTGGCATGCTCTTTAAGAGGACATGAAAAAAACGTAATAATGTAATAAACACCATGAAAGAAAGTATATGTCCAGGATTGTGTTTAAGATATCCTTCAGATAAAATGATTTCAATATTATATGAAATATCTTAAGAACTCTTTGTATCCTACCATGGCCCCAACAAGGCTGCATTTTTTTAAATTTTTTTTTTTGGTTTATTTTTATTTATTTATTTGAAAGTGACAGAGAGAGAGAGAAAGAGGCAGATAGAGAGAGAGAGAAGGGGCGCACCAGGGCTTCCAGCCACTGCAAACGAACTCCAGACGCATGCACCCCCTTGTGCATCTGGCTAACGTGGGTCCTGGGGAATGGAGCCTCAAACCAGGGTCCTTAGGCATCACAGGCAAGCGCTTAACTGCTAAGCCATCTCTCCAGCCCAAGACTGCATTTTTTAAAAATATTTTTTGTTTATTTTATTTATTTATTTGAGAACGACAGACAGAGAGAAAAGGAGACAGAGAGTCAATGGGCACGCCAGGGCCTCCAGCCACTTCAAACAAACTCCAGACGCATGCGCCCCCCCTTGTGCATCTGGCTAACATGGGTCCTGGGGAATCAAGCCTCAAACAAGGGTCCTTAGGCTTCACAGGCAAGCGCTTAACTGCTAAGCCATCTCTCCAGCCCCAGGACTGCATTTTGTTTGCCTTTTGTTTATTTAAACTGTGCTTTCTTCCAAAAGGGACTTAATAATGGTGGTTCACAATTGAAAGACAAACATTACACTCTCTCGCTCTCTCTCTCTCTCTCTCTCTCACACACACACACACACACACACAATTTAACTGGCAGAGGTAAACAATAGTATCTGAGCACAAACCAAACTTCCAGCTTCCTCATAGCTATGAAATAGGGGAAATGAGGGATTTCATCACTCTCACTGTGGAATCTTGTCAAAAGAGTCTTCATATGAGGGATAATTAGAAGTTGAAGCTAAGAGGAACTTTGCATAGTATGCTTATAGCACACATAGCTAATATAATGTTATTTTTTCTGGTGACTAACTTTGAAATTACTGTTGTTGAAAGTAGGTAGTGAATCTACAGCTTTTTCCCCCCTCCATACTGGACATTGAAGTCAAGCCAAAGATGTAATTTCAAATCTTAGGTTTCTCAGTTCCCTTCTCTTAAAAAAGGAGCTATGAAGTGCCCAACTCAGAAGGTTATCGAAACAATACAGTGAAATGCTATAAAAGCACTTATTGCTGTGTGAATGTTGCTCTAGTTTTTCTTAGCCATGTTGTGTTAATGTATTCCCTCCCCCCCAGCCCTTCTAGAAGTGTCTTTTCCTGTAGACGATTATTTCAAATTCCTTTTGGACAAATGTACGGCACAGGTGACTGATGTAAAGCAAGTGATGAGTGTGTGCTGTGAATGTCTCACTGTTTTGATTTCTGTTACCACTGCTGGACGCTTCAAAGCAAATATTAGCACCTAATTGGGCATAAGGGTTCGGAGGAGATGCTAAGAACACAGCCAGTGACCCTTCAAGGCCAAAGCTTGGGGGATCTTGAGGAATAGATACCATCGCTAAGAGATTTGTACTGTGGCCTGCTGGCCTCCTTGTACTGTCTGACATCTGGGGCCTAGAAACCAGTCTCTTTCGAGCATCTTGTTAATGGGAGGTTAACTGCCTCAAGGTGTTAGAGCTGACTTCCTGAGCCGGAAGCCAAGGGCTGGTATTCACTAGGCAATCCAGAGTATGGTGGCAGCCATTGGAAGAAAGGACAGCCATGGGGGAATGAACCCTGTCTGTCTGTCCCCTCTCTGTACCTCCCTCTCAGCTCTTTCTTGGACTTCAGTCTTCATTTGACATCTTCCCTACCTGTCACTTAATCTTATGTCTCTGCCTGCCGATGCCAATCTCCTCCGCCTCGCTCTCTGCCCACATGTCACTTCTTAGCTCCTCTTCCCTCTCTTTATGCCTTCCCTCCTTACTTTTATTGACTATTCACTCTCCTCTGTCCTTGGTTTCCTCACCCTTCCCTCATATTCTTTATCTGTTGCTCAGTCATCTTAGGGCACTTTTTAACTTCCATCATAGACCCAAAATCCTGCGCTAATATTCTCAGCTGAGCTAATGGATCCCACAAAAGAGCAATTTGCTCCATTCTCAGAGGCGATTTTAAGCCCATTATTTAATTTATTCCTACAGCTATTCAGTGTCTTGCCAGAGGCATCTCGTGCAGATAGAAACTGAAGCCAGAAGATTAAGGGATTGAGCTGAGGTCCTGCCAGAGATAGAGGGGTGGTACAAGACCCATCCAAATTCCTTAAACCCCTGAATATATTATTCTAACTAATGCACTTAATCCAGCCTTCACTGTTCTGTGCAGGAGGAAAAAAAAAAAAAGTGAGTTTTTGTTTCTAGTTTCTGACTGTGAAGAATTTCCAGTGGTTACACATTTGCCAGAAGGCATGACTCAAGGTCTCTGAAACACAGAGTGGCTGAAAAATAAGGCGTAAGTTAAATAATTAATTTAAATGATAGTAACTTTCCTAGGGGGTTATTCAGGTGCCTAATCTAGTACACCGCCCGGTCTCCTATCGGAAAACAGAAGTATCCATCACTATGACAGCTCTGGTAAACAGTGACATTTCTG
This sequence comes from Jaculus jaculus, assembly GCF_020740685.1. Taxonomy (NCBI): domain Eukaryota; kingdom Metazoa; phylum Chordata; class Mammalia; order Rodentia; family Dipodidae; genus Jaculus; species Jaculus jaculus. The sequence goes on along the minus strand of NC_059114.1, from coordinate 69,107,945 downwards.
TGGCTGTGTCCCCAATGGACCATGAGGTAGCTGAGGACACGACTCTCAAAGGAGAAGTCTAGTGTGGAATTTCTTTTCCATGACATACCCAAGAGGCTACGATTGTACTTTGTTTAATGGCCAAATCTTAGGCTCAAATTGCTGACAAAGTTCACAACATGACCTACATAAAGATACGGTCTGGTCAGAACTTGAGAGCATGTAGGATTCCACCTTAACCCATTAGTCTGACCTCACCCTATAAAATTTAAGGTGGGGGTAAGCATGTAACAGGTGACCCTCAGGTTCGGAGGTAACTGTTCCCTGCTTATTAACTGGACACTTTAATAGTGGCTCCTTCCTACCAGAGCCCAAAGGTCAGAGAAATAACCAAGGGCTGGAGAGATGGATTAGCGGTTAAGGCACTTGCCTGTGAAGCCTAAGGATCCAGGTTCGATTCTCTAGGTCCCACATAAACCAGATGCACAAAGTGGCGCATGCATCTGGAGTTTGTTTGCAGTGGCTAGAGGCTCTGGCATGCCCATTCTCTCTCTCTCTCTCTCTCTCTAATAAATGAAAATAAATCATTTTTTTAAAAAGAAGTAAACACGATTTGCATATACCAGTCTAATTCTGAAGTCATTATAATCCACAATAATTTAGAAGGCATTGATTAAAAGCAGGTCTCAGAACACTTAGCCACCAGATAACACTAAGAGCATTTATTAGGCACTTATAGCATGCCAAGCGCCGCCTCTGTTTACAAAAAAGGCAAAGGTGTTAAGTCACTTGCCAGAGACCCCAGGGCTATTGACAACGGTGGTTTTAAGCCATCACATCTGGTTCCTGAGTTCTCGCTTCAAATGCCGTGTTTAGGTGCTATGTTCCAGGGCTGCCTACCTGCCCCTCCCTGACCTGGCTTCAGGTGTTTTACAAGCATTCACAGCCTTCTACATTTGACAGAATAGGGTTTTGACTATTTTGTTCCTTTGTTTTTCTCCCTAGTCCAGCTCACACGTCCCTCTGGTCTCCACTGGAAGAGTCTAAAGTTGTCTCTAGTGCATTCCGGCTTCACATTGTACTGTCATCAGTATAGGTGACTCACTGTGTCTTGTGGATGTTAAACATATGAGTTCAGTACTGCTTCTCCTTAGGACCCGCCCTTCTTGGTCTGCCTCAGGTTGCTGGCCTTTTATTTTTTTTTTTAATATTTTATTTTGATTTATTTATTTATGAGAGAGAGAGAAGCCGTGGCAAATGAACTCCAGATGCGTGCATCACCATATGCATCTGGCTGACATGGGTTCTGTGGAGTCGAACCTGGATCCTTAGGCTTCGCAGGCAAGCACCTTAATCACTAAGCCAGCCAGCTCTCCAGCCCCTGCCATTCATTTTTGGTAGGTTTCTCCTTTCTTCAACTTCACAATCTCTTACTACTCAAAGCTTCCAACATCCCAGAAGCATTGTACAATGTTTCCAGTAGATTTACAGCATATTCTTTTGGGGGTGTGAATGTGTGAGTTCTGGTGTCACGGCACATGTGGAGGTCAGAGGACAGTGTCCACGTGTCCATCTTCAACTTCCACCTTGTTTTGAGGCAGGGTCTCTCGTTGTTGCTGTTCTCTGCTGTGATTTCCTCTTGCCAGACTAGCTGATCAGTGAGCCTCTGGGATATTCTCCTATCTCTGCCTCCCATCTCTCAGTCAGTGTGCTGGGATTACAGAAGCCCACCATGGCTTCCAGCTTTTATAAGGACTCTGGAGAGCTGAACTCAGGTACTTACGCGAGAGCAGTCTCCCCAGTCATAAAGATTATTCTTTAAAGAACCTTTTTTTTTCTGGGCGGGGTTGGGGAGGATGGATGCTCCGGAGCCTCTAGCTATTTCAAAGGAACTCCAGACACATGTGCATCTGGCTCTACATGGGTATTGGGGAATTGAACTGGAGCCTTCAGTTTCGCAGACAAGCGCCTTAACTGCTTAGCCACATCTCCAGCTCTGAGCTTACTCTGTTTGTTCACGCCTTACATCTTATTTTGCACCAAGTGATTTAGTAGCCAAGGAGCTAGTTAGAACTATACTAGGGTTCATTGTAGTTACTGACCACTGGGTTTTCAATACTTTTGCTTACTTTAAAAATAAAAATCTTGGGCTGGAGAGATGGCATAGCGGTTAAGCGCTTGCCTGTGAAGCCTAAGGACCCTGGTTCGAGGCTCGATTACCCAGGACCCATGTTAGCCAGATGCACAAGGGGGCGCATGCGTCTGGAGTTCCTTTGCAGTGGCTGGAGGCCCTGGCGCGCCCATTCTTTCTTTCTCTCTCTCTCCCTCTCTCTCTCTCTCTCTGTCTCTTTCTCTCTCTGTCTGTCACTCTCAAATAAATAAACAAAAAAAAATTAAAAAAAATAAAAATCTTCAGTTGATGAATAAGCATGTTGTGAGATGAATATTCCTTTCATGCAGAGGCAGAAACACAGTTTTAATTTAGATAAAAAGGAAGAACAGAAGAAATAAGATTGAAAAGACTAAAAAGACTGGGCACAGAGGCACATGCCTTTAATCCTAGCACTCGGGAGGCTGAGGTAGGAGGACTGCTGAGTTGGAGACCAGCCTGAGGTTTGCTTCAAAAAACCAAAATAAGGGCTGGAGAGATGGCTTAGCCATTAAGGCACTTGCCTGTGAAGCCTAAAGGCCCAGGTTCAATTCCCTAGAGCCCACGTAAGGCAGATGCACATGGTAGTGCCCATTCTCTCTCTCCCAAATACATAAATAAAACAGGGCTGCAGAGATGGCTTAGCAGTTAAGGCGCTTGCCTGCGACGCCTACAGACCCATGTTCTCCTCTCCAGGTCCCACGTAAGCCAGATGCACAAGGTGACACAAGCGTGCAAGGTTGCACATGTGCACAAGGTGGCACACGTGTCTGGAGTTCAATTACAGTGGCTAAAGGCCCTGTCGTACCAATTCTGTCTTTCACTCTCTCCCTCTCTACCTCTTTCTTTCTCTCTCTTGCTATCTCACATTAAAAAAAAAAAAAAAAAAGAGGCCAGTCTGTTGGGCTTGTCTTAAAAATATAAAATGAAATAAAATAAAAATTATTTAAAAACCCAAAATAATTTTTAAAAAGGATAAAGATTCCCAAATGGTGCCTAGAAAGATGACTTAGCACTTAAGACACTTGCCTGAAAAGCCAAAGGACCCAGGCTCGATTCCCAGGACCCACGTAAACCAGATGCACAAAGTACCACATGCGTCTGGAGTTCGTTTGCAGTGGCTAGAGGCCTGGCATGTCCATTGTCTGTCTGTCTGTCTGTCTGTCTCTCTCCCTCTCTCTGCCTCTTTCCCTCTCTCTTATGTGAGTAAATAAATAAATATTATTTTAAAATTTTTCCAAATGGCTACATGATTATGAAGGGAAGGTTAGGGAAGGTCAGCTCCTACCCACAGGAAGGTGTGTGGGCAGGAAATGCCTTTCTATGTCTGCAAAAGACACGAAGGGGTGATACAATGGAAGCACAAAGCAAGATAAGGACTTGCCTCTGCCATCCTTAAACTGTTAGATTTAATACTTGACCAATTCACTGAGCCTTCACTATTGCAAATGCTAAGCACGTGGAAGTGAAAAGAGACACCCAGCTCTTCTTCTACACTTGAAGACTCTTAAATGTGATCAGGTTGGGAGTGTTGCTGGGTGGTGGAGAGCTTGCCAACATGTGCAAAGTCTTGGGTTCCGACTTCCATGTTGACAAAAAGAAAAGAAAGGAAGGAAGAAAGAAAAAAAACAATAACCAAAAAAAAAAAACCTGTTTTAAAATTACTGGGTTTTGCCAGGTATGGTGATGCACGCCTTTAATCCCAGCACTTGGGAGGCCTCAGAGCTAGGAGGATCTCCATGAGTTCAAGGCCACCCTGAGACTACATAGTGAATTCCAGATTAGCCTAGGTTACAGTGAGACCCTGCCTCAAAAAAACAAAACAAGGGCTGGAGAGAGGGCTTAGCGGTTAAGTGCTTGCCTGTGAAGCCTAAGGACCCCTGTTCGAGGCTTGATTCCTCAGGACCCACATTAGCCAGATGCATCAGGGGGTGCACGCATCTGGAGATTTTTTGCGGTGGCTGGAAGCCCTGGCGCGCCCATTCTCTCTCTCTTTCTATCTGCCTCTTTCTCTCTCTGTCACTCTCAAATAAATAAATAAAAATGAACAAAAATTTTTTAAAAAACAAAACAAAAAAAAATACTGGTTTTTATCATACCTTTCATTTTTATGTTCCTATCAGCAAGAAATGAAGTTTTAGCCCTAAGTGCTTAAAGCCTAAACATTTGATTTCTCAATGACCCAAGGTCATTAACTACAGGTCATAAAAGTAGTAGAAATTAGCATACTATTTAGACTAAGAGATATAGGAAGCTTATTGTCCCTTTGATTTGAATCCTTTTCTGAGGCTCAAAGTTAAAATGTAATAATTTGCAGAAGTATCAGCTGGTTTAAAATGAATATTTTCTTCACGTTGGTATTGTAAAATTGTATTCTAGGGAGAAGAAGCACCGAGAAAGTCTCCCTCCAGTTCTCCTGGCAGCTGCTTTGCTAGTCCTTAGTCCTTTGTCTCTATTCTGGCACATTCCTTTGCAAAGACAATGGCAATTACTCAGAGTTTGGTGCAGAAGGGGCTCCCTAATCAAAGAAGATTAAGGTTGCAGTGAGTTAAAACAAACAATTTTGTAAATTCCAGGTCTTCTTAAAAACTTAAATATAACATCGGGTTATATTATAATGAAAGATCTACTGTGAACTCAAATAACTACAACAGGAGGCTACTTTCTAACATCTGTTCTCTCTGCTTTCACTAACAATATGTTGATTTTTCTTCAAAGACACCTATGCCCCATTCTTTTTTTTTTTTTGAGGGAGGGTCTCACTTTAGTTCAGGTTGACCTAGAATTCACTACGTAGTCTCAGAGTGGCCTCGAATTCATGGAGATCCTCCTACCTCTGCCTCCCGAGTGATGGGATCAAAGGCGTGTGCCATCATGCCCTGCTTCTGATTTTTCTTTTGAGGCAAGCCCAACATACTGGCGTGTTTTATGTATATGTGTGTGTGAGAGGGAGAGAGATTAAGAGGGAGAGACAAGTGTGCCCCCCTATGTGCATGTGGGACATTGCATGCTTGTGTCACTTTGTGCCTGTAGAGTCCAACATGAGTCCTTAGGCTTTGCAGGCAAGCACCTTAACCGCTAAGCCATTTCTCCAGCTTCCATGCCCCATTCTTTTTTTTTATTGACAGCTTCCACAATTGCAGACAACAAACCATGATAATTTCCTCCTCTTCCCCACTTTCTCCTTCACAAATCCACTCTCCATCATACCCCTCCCTCTCTCCATTAGTCTCTCTTTTATTTTGATGTCATCATCTTTTTCTCCTATTCTGAGGTCTTGTGAAGGTAGTGCTAGGCACTGCAAGGTCATGGATACCAAGGCCAGTTTCTGCTTGGACAATTGCATTGCAAGCAATTGTACCCTTCATTTGGCTCTTACATTCTTTCTGCAACCTGTTCTGCAATGGCCCCTGAGCCTTGGAGGGTGTGGTAGAGATGTTTCAGGGCTGAACACTCTGCTGTCACTTCTCACCTAGTCCATGCCCCATTCTTAGTCCCTGAACTCTGGCAGGTCTGTCCCCTCATTCTTTGACTTCAGAATGGTCATGTGACCAGTGGCATGCTAGCTCTCCAAAGGAAAACACTCTTGATCTGTAGCATTTGCTAATTTGCACAGTATAGGGATTCTCATCATAGCCAATTGCAAGCTACCCAGGTGAAATCACTTAAACACATAAGAGAGGCTTGGCAGCCTCCCACACAGAATCCAAATGAAGCCAAGAGGCCCAGTTAGCATCTGGGATCCAAAACTCCGGTGCCTGAGCTAAGAGGCTCTGCTTTCCACTAGCTTCGCTAGTAAAGACATTGTAAACACTTCTGGTGAGCCACCTGCAGGCAGCCTGTTTGGAAAGAATCTGCCTGGACGAGCTGAGAATGCAGTCAGCTCAGGGAAGAACAGAACAGAGAGAGACCAAACTGTGGGGTCACAGTCTGAATCCCTGGTCGTCATTCAGCTTTTGAATCTCGTCACTCTGCAGTTACTTGAGGGAGTGACTACTTTCTTCCCCTCCTTTCTCCTCTCTTGCTCTTTCTTTCTTTTCTTTTGTGCTTATTCATTAATTTTTCTTTCATTAAACTTTTCTTTCAATAGGCTTGGTTTTGTTAAACTATATGAGCATTTTCTTTTTCAAGGTACGTTCTTTGCTCTAGCCTAGTTTGCCCTGAAATTCACCACGTAGTCTCAAACTCATAGAGACCTCCAGAGTGATGGGATTAGAAGAGTGTACCACAACATCCAGCAGAGAGAAAGAATGGCTGACCCATCATCATGTGTCATTCTGGCTTTATGTGGGGTACTGGGGAATCAAACTGGGGTCATTAGGCTTGGTGGGTAAGTACTTTAATGTAGGGAGCTAATGCAGACGCCATTACAAGATGGCGCTGGCTTCCTGCCAGTCTTGAGGTAAACACTTCCTTATTTAGGCAGTGCCTTGGCGCCAACCTCGCTTGAGGTTGCGCATGCGCTTGACGCACCTTGTCCCAGCCTATCCCGTGGCTCCTGTGGGCGGGTGAGCCTATGGCAGCCAATCAGCAGGCGCCCTGTAGTATTCTGCCCTATAAAAGCAGCTACACTCCTGCGCCCCTCGCCATCAGCTTTCCTGTTAACCAAGAGGCTCTCCAATAAAGTGTGATCAAGAAAGATCTTCGTTTGCTGGTCATTCTTCTCCTGCTGGTCAGGGGGTTCGCCGCACTTTAACCACTGAGCCATCTCTCCAGCCCAACATGGTTATTGTTCTTAATTCAAAGAACTGTTTAAGGAACAATTTGGGAAATAATATTCTAGCACATTTTCCCCACATATTGCCCAGGGTGCTCTGAGGGACTTCTTCCTCTCTAGAACCTGAATTGGTAATTGTCTAAGCATCAGTTTTTCTGTCAACTGGGTGGGTGGGGGAGATGACCATGCTAGGGCCACTGCAAACTAAATCCAGACGCATGAGCCCCCTTGTGGATCTGGTTTAAATGGGTACTGGGGAATCGAACCTGGGTCCTTAGGCTTCACAGGCAAGCTCCTTGACCACTAAGCCATCTCTCCTGCCCTGTACCTTTATTCTTGAAGGTGAGGTCTTGGCATCACTGCTCCTCTTTGCACTTTTCACTGAGAGTATACTATATTCCCTATCACAGTGGACACGGCAATCTCCCAGCACGGTGGCCTTCTTGGTCCATCTCAGAATTTGCCAATGTGTGGATGACGAGTGACGTCAGAGGAAAATAAATAAGAGGAAGGGTCTTGGATGCAAACCAGCTTGATTTCAAATTTGGCTCCATCAGTGAAGTCCCAAAACCCTGAGCAAAGTGAACAGATTATGCTTCAACTTTCCCGTCTGTACCACGAGGATAACAATAAAAAAGCCATTTCCCAGGGTTGTGGTGAGGATTAAACCCATCAGGCGGAGTAAAGCATTTAGGACAGTGGACACTGTGAAATAAGCCCGTGCAATGGTCAGCGCATAATGCTACCCAGAGATCACTCAAGGACCTGCAATGTCACTAGCCGCTGTGGTGGCCTATGGTCACCAGTCTGAAAGCTGCTCTTGCTGAGACTCATGACCTTAATGAAGGGCCTTTCACAGCTGCTCTGTAGGGAAATCTGCTCACAGAGCTCTTGTTTTCCTCTTAGGAACATTCTTTAACGAGGGAGATATTCTTGCAAAACATTCTGGAATTCTGTGCTTTCTTGGGGTCTGTTCAATCTGGACAGAGACTTGGTTTTATAATGAAGATTATGTACTTTTCCAATGTGGAAATTTTTTGAAAAGCACAAAGCATCATATTTATAAATGAACAGAGTCACAGACTCTTATAAACTGAAAAGGACCTTAGAGATTCCTTAGTCCAAGGGACAAGAAAACAAGGAGATTAAATGACTTGCCTAATTCACACAAACTCATCCAAGTTTTTAAGGGACAGAATTACTCAATAACATTATCCATTTCAGCCAAAAGATGCTATTTTCTTCTGTATGTATAATTTAGACAAAAATAGATCTAACTTGCTGAATATCCTCAGAGCAAAAACAAAACAAAAAAAAAAGAAATCTTATTTATTTCTAAGACTTATTATTTTATTTAAATTTTATTCTGCTTTGGCACAATACTTCATTGGTCTTCTACTTAATTTTTCTCCTAAGTAGAAATAATTATCATAATTACTTATTCAAATATATATTCATCCATTTACTCAAAAGAAATTTGGGAGATGTCTTTTATGTACCAAGCAGTGGACTAGGAATTGAAAACTTCAAATGAATGAACCCAAATGTTCTGTAACTGGACCACATCTGTCAACTTTGTGTGTCCACTGGGTTTCCAAGTTCAACCAACTTCAGAACATGCATCCAGGCTAGGAAGCAGTCTTCAAAAACCAAGGATTGGGGCTGGAGAGATGGCTTAGCGGTTAAGCGCTTGCCTGTGAAGCCTAAGGACCCCGGTTCGAGGCTCGGTTCCCCAGATCCCACGTTAGCCAGATGCACAAGGGGGCGCACGCGTCTGGAGTTCCTTTGCAGAGGCTGGAGGCCCTGGCGCGCCCATTCTCTCTCTCTCCCTCTATCTGTCTTTCTCTCTGTGTCTGTTGCTCTCAAATAAATAAATAAATAATAATAATAATAATAAAAAAACAAGGATTGGGGCTGGAGAGGTTGCTTAGTGGTTAAGGCACTTGTCTGCAAAGCCTAAGGACCCAGGTTCAATTCCCCAGTATCCACGTAAGCCAGATGCACAAGGGGGCACATGTGCCTGGGAGTTTGTTGGCAGTGGCAATGAGGCCCTGGTGTGCCCATTCTCTCTATATATATCTGTCTCCTTCTGTCTTTCATATAAACAACTAAAAGATTTTTATAAAAATAAAAAGCCAACAGGCATGGAGGTGCACACCTTTAATGCCAGCACTTGGGAGGCCAAGATAGGATGATCACTGTGAGTTCGAGGCCACCCCGAGACTACAGAGTGAATTCCAGGTCAGCCTGGGCTAGAGCAAGACCCTACCTTGAATAAACAAACACATAATAATAATAATAATAATAATAATAAACCAAGAATTAAATATTGTTAATTACAAAGTCAGAAATCAGGCTCAGAGCCAACTTAGTATCCATGGGCTGAGTTACCATGATGTGAGAATGGATTTCTGACAACAAACTGGTAACACGCTCTTCTCTTTCTCCTCTTTGCCTTAGGGACTAGGTTCTACAAAACCCAAGCTCAGATATAATGGCATTAGAAAGTTTGTGATACAATACCACCTTACAACACCATATATATATATACATATATATATACATATATATATACATATATATATATACAACACCATATATATATATATATATATTCATGTTTATATGGCATGTTAGTAAGTGTTGGGTGAGACAACTTTCCATGGTCAAACAATGTGGGGTGGTAGAATTTAAAGTTTCTTTTGGTGTCTTCCTTCCCTGAACCTTTCATACACTTAAATACATTATAAATTTCTAACAGGAAGATAGAGCATTTGGTAAGGTCAAACTCATTTTGCCTATTGAGTCCCTTGTTTACAGCACATTGCTTATGAATACTGCAGACTCAGGTCAATTCCACAAGTGCTCTATCATCCAACATCAACAAGGTATTTTCTTTTTCTCTAATACATTGTTTCCTCTGCTACAGTGTAAGCCTACCTCATCCTTTTTATGTTATTAAGGAGAGTAAAGGACTAACATCAGCTATGTAAGATCATATCATTGCTTGATAATTATTTATTATTTTTTTATTTATTTGAGAGAGAGATATGAAAATAGGCAAGTACAGAGAGAGAGAGAGAGAATGGGTGTGCCAGGGTCTCCAGCCACTGCAAAAGAACTCCAGATGTATGTACCCCCTTGTGTACCTGGCTTACACGGGTCCTGGGGAGTCAACATAGGTCCTTTGGCTTTGCAGCCAAGAACCTTAACTGCTAAGCCATCTCTCCAGCCCAATAATTATTTTTTTATTTTTAAATTTTTACTTATTTGAGAGAGAGAAAAAGGCAGAGAGAGAGAGGAAACGGGCAGGCCAAGACCTCCAGCCACTGCAAACAAACTCTAGACACATGCACCACCGCCTTATGTGGGTCTTGGGAAGTCGAACCTGGGTCCTTTGGTTTTGCAGAGGCAAGTGCCTTAACCGCTAAGCCATCTCTCTAGCCCTTAGTAATTATTTTTAAAGGAGTCCTCAATATCACTTTTCCCAGGCAGAACTGGAAAGAATTCATCTTCCTTTCCTCGGCACTAAGAAATAATGCAAAACACTTCCTTGCCCTTTAGGGCCAGTACACTTTAACCCCTGTCCCCATCTCCACCTCTCCCCGTATCACTGTCCTGTGGTCTAGTCCTTGACACACAGCTGGATTTGCAGTTTGGAAGCTCAGCCTGATTTGTTCACTAGAAGGGAATGAAACCCTAGAGAATGGAGTCATACAAATCAACTCACCAGAGATTAATGTGTAATGCACAATTCATTTATTCATTCAAACCAGCCAGCTGTTTGTGTTACTCGTCTGTGGGTTTTTGGGAAAAGTAGTCATTGAGAACTTGGGAGCTACAGTACAAATCTTGCCGCTCTGCTTACTAACTGGGACGACTGGGTTTTTTATTTATTTATTCTATTTTTTTTAATTATTTATTTATTTGGGTATGTGTGTGTATGGGAGAGAGAGAGAGAAAGAGAATGGGCATGCCAGGGCCTCTAGCCACTGCAAATGAATTCCAGATGTATGCGTCACCTTGTGCATCTGGCTTAGATGGGTACTGAGGAATCAAACCTGGGTCCTTGGACTTCACAGGCCAGAGCCTTAATCTCTCCAGCCCTTCAGTGCTGTTCTTCATCAATAGATTGGGGATAATGATAAACCCTCCATCCTTATCATTGTGAGGAGAACCAAATGAGAGAATATACCTCTTGCATATTCCTTAGACTAAAATCTGATGCCCAGTAAGCCCTCAACAAGCATTAGTTACCTTTCCTAAAATGAAAATCGGCTAAAAGCATCACCTTAGAATCAGAGCAGAGAGAATTAAATAATGTTGGACAATTTTTTGTTGTTTTTTTTTTGAGGTAGGGTCTCACTCTGGTCCAGGCTGACCTGGAATTAACTCCATCATCTCAGGGTGGCCTTGAACTCATGGCGATCCTCCTACCTCTGCCTTCCGAGTGCTGGGATTAAAGGCGTGCGCCACCACACTCGGCTCTGACAATTGTTTTTTGTTTTAATGCTCATTTATTTATCTGAGAGCAACAAATAGAGAGAGAAAGAGGCAGAGAGAGAGAGTGAGAGAGAGAAAGAGAATGAGCATGCCAGGGCCTCCAGCCACCGCAAACAAACTCCAGATGCATGTGCCACCTTGTACATCTGGCTTACATGGGTGCTGAAGAATCGAGCCTTGAACCAGGGTCCTTAGGCGTCACAGGCAAGTGCTTAACTGCTAAGCCATCTCTCCAGCCCCACAGACAATGTTTCATAAGCTGTATTAACCTCGTGACTGTTGATGCCTTCATCCATCCAGTGATTGAAACGATTTCAGACATTACCAGATTCACTTGGCAATCCCCTCAGTCCCACAGCGCATGAATGCAAGGGACTACATGGAGGGACACTGAAGTGTGAATTCACAAATGTACCTGTATTTGTACACTTATTCATTAGCGCTCCTGTGCTGTTCCCAAGCCTTCTCGTTACCTCCCATTTAGAGTGTTTCCAAAAGCCATTAAGGCAAAGCCTATTATTCCAAAGCTCTGCCTTCCTCTGCCATCTGCTTTCTCTTCCCTTTCAACAAGTTTCAGCCACATGACCGACCATCTCTTTCCTTGTCCTCTCCGGCTCCTTCCCTCCACAGTGTTCCCTCACGCTGCCTCACTCCCCATTGGTCTGGCTCCTGTTTCCTGGTCTCAGGGAATCTTCCCAGATCTCCTGGACCGGTCAGATTCCTTCATTGCACTTCTTCACACATATATGACCAAGGGACCCTCACGTACTGCGTGCTTCCTCCATCAGATCATTCTCAAAGACCTGGAGGAGGAGCATTCTTTCTGCTCATCTCCATATAGGTAGGCATCCAATCATAGCTGTTGAATGAGCCGAACAGATCCTACTTGCTGTGATCAAAAGTCAAGGCTCTGACCTGTCAGCTGAGCCTTCCTGCTGCACAGGCAGTGGATGAATCAAAATTGGCACTTAGGATTCTTGGACTTTACCACTCCTCCCTGGATTCTACACAGTGGGCGCCTCCTTACACATCATTCTCCTCAGCTTAAACCACAAGCAGCTTCAGACTGGAGACATTGCTTAGCGGTTAAAGCACTTGTCTGCAAAGCCAAAGTACCCAAGTTCGATTCCCCAGGACCCACATAAGCCAGATGCACAAGGTGGCGCGTGTGTCTGGAGATCCTTTGCAGTGGCTGGAGGCCCTGGTGGGCCCATTCTCTCTCTACCTGCCTCTTTCTGTCTCTCTCATCCAAATAAGTAAATAAAATATTAAACTGCATGCAGCTTAAACTATACTGTATTTGCATCCTTAAGCTTGACTATCCAGGGCTCTGGACTTCTTTTATTCTTTTGTTTATTTTTTGTTTATTTATTTATTTGAGAAAGAGAGAGAGGCAGATAAAGAGAAAGAATAGGCACACCAGGGCCTCCAGCCACGGCAAGCAAACTCCAGATGCATGTGCCACCTTGTGTATCTGACTTACGTGGGTCCTGGGGAATTGAACCTGGGTCCTTTGGCTTTGCAGACAAGTGCCTTAACCACTAAGCCATCTCTCCAGCCCTTGTCTTTTAGTCTTGAACCTATTCAGATCTTCCTTACTGTATCTATATACATAAATACAACTAGTTAGCTATAATAAATAGTCTTCATTTCATCTCATCAAGGCAGGCCTGTTATTCCTTTCCTAGCAAAAGAATCCAAGAGGAACTGACTCTAGGACCCCTTGCAGATACCAAGATTCCTTATATAAAATGACATAAAATTTACATATAACCTACGTACCTCCTCCTGGGTCCTTTAACTGTATCTTTAGATAGCCTATGATTCCTAATGCAATGCAAATGCTATGTAAGTAATAGTTATACAATATTGGCAGTGCTACAGCGGGAATCATGACAAGAAAGATGACTGTATTTGGTCACTGTGTTTTTGTTTATATTTTTCACTGTGATCTGTGATGTATGCAGAGGCATGTGTCCCATGAGCATGCGTGTAGAGGGCAGAAGAGAATATGGGGTGTGCTCCTTCTCTTGTAGCTCATCCATGCATTTTCTTGGGATGGGGTCTTTCCCTCAACTTGGCTAGGAAAGGCACTGCTTTAAATTTTTTTTTTTTAAATTTATTTGAGAGTGACAGACACAGAGGGAAGGACAGATAGAGGGGGAGAGAGAGAATGGGCGCGCCAGGGCTTCCAGCCTCTGCAAACGAACTCCAGACGCATGCGCCCCCTTGTGCATCTGGCTAACGTGGGACCTGGGGAACCGAGCCTCGAACCGGGGTCCTTAGGCTTCACAGGCAAGCGCTTAACCGCTAAGCCATCTCTCCAGCCCAAGGCACTGCTTTAAATCACAGACCAAGACAGACATCCTCATGCTGAGGCTTCCACTGCTGCGCTTCCAGCACAGTCCTTTCCGTCCCTGCTGCCTCCTCTCCACTTAAATGACCATAGAACTGAACTTGACGCTGTGAACATCCACGACATTGCTGGTGGCCTCAGTCACACCCTCCTACCTGTTCCTTCTACTTCTACCTGGCTCCTCTGCAATATATGAGCAACACGGCCTCCAGAACAATCCTGGTTTTGTTTTGTTTTGTTTTGTTTTTCGAGGTAGGGTCTCACTCTAGCCCAGGCTGACCTGGAATTCACTACGTAGTCTCAGGGTGGTGCCTCAAACTCATGACAATCCTCCTATCTCTGCCTCCTGAGTGCTGGGATTAAAGGCATGCGCCACCACGCCCAGAAATCCTGTTTTTTTAAAAAATAATTTTTATTTATTTATTTGTAAGCAGAGAGAGAGAGAGGTAGACAGCTGAGAGACAGAGAGAGAGTGAGCATACTGGGGCTTCCGGCCACTGCAAATGAACTCCAGACACATGTGCCCCTTGTGCATCTGGCTTATGTGGGTCTTGGGGGATTGAACCTAGGTCCTTTGGCTTCACAGGCAAACGCCTTAACCGTTAAGCCAACTCTCCAGCCTCACTATCTTTTTTTTTGTGATCTTATGGGTGATGTCTTTCCTTGTTTCAAACCCAACCATGCCTTCTAACTTCCCTCAGGTAACAACCACGGTTCTGGGTTAAGGGAAATGGCTGAGGGAGCCAAGTTCATACCTCACAGCCATGAGGACCTGAGTTTGGATCCCAGTACCCACGTAAAAGCCAGGGGTGGCAACTTTTGTCTATAATGCCATGCTGAAGAGGTGGAGACAGGAGGATGCCTGGGATCAGTGAGCTCCAAGTCCAATGAGAGGCCCTGCCTCAAAAGATAAGGTGGAGAAAAATTGAGAAAGATACCTGACATTGGCCTCTGGCCTTCATCCCATTCATCACAGGGGTGCCCACATACTTATGAGCATGGGTCTACCATCTTGATGCCAGGAGCACAGACATGCTGACGTTGCAACAACCAAAAATGTCTCTAGACACTGCCAAAATATCCCTCAGAGCACAAACTGACCCCGGTTAAAGAGCACAGGATAGAGCCAGGTGTGGTGGCGCACGCCTTTCATTCCAGCCCTCGGGAGGCAGAGGTAGGATGATCGCCGTGAGTTCGAGGCCACCCTGAGACTACAGAGTGAATTCCAGGTCAGCCTGGGCTAGAGTGAGACCCTACCTTGAAAACAATCACAATAAAAGAAAAGAAAAGAAGCACAAGATAAAGTTGTTCGGGTGATTTCCTCACTCACTGCGCCCCTAAATTGGCTCCTACCTCCCCTCCCGTCCCTCATGTGCATCCAGCCATTCTGGTCCCCTTGCTGTTCTGTGAACACCCCAGGCCCATACTCACCCCACGCTCCTGCACCTGCTATTTCCTCTACCCAGGCTATCCATCCTCCTGGTATCTACACGGCCCCTCCTTCATACCTACAAAGATTTGCCCAAGAATCATTAGATGCTTCTCCCTTGGCTCCCCTATGAAATGTCTTAATTCTCTACATGTCCTGTCTCTCTAGGATGTGTACATTTTTTTTCAAGAGTCATAATATATCCTTTAATCCAGCGTAAAGTGTATTGGGGGTGGGGGCTTGGCTCTGCTGTGAGTCTATAAGGCACAAGGGAAGAGGGGTCATGTTTTCTTCCCGTGCTCTGTCTGGAATGCCAACAACAGTGCTTGGCACCCAGAGGTACTTGATGGAAACTTGTTGAACAGACGAATGGATGAGCTCTGTAGTCTAGTCTATGGGCACAAAGGGTCAACTGCTTTTCAAGTTTGAAAGACTACTTTGAAATCTAATTTCACTGTGCAATGTGCTAATCCCCTGCTATCTGACAGGATGGGGCCTTCTTATATACATGTAGTACTGTCAGGGGTGGCTCTGCTCAGGCCATGCATAGGCACTGAGGTGTGCTGCGGTTTGGGGCACAAATGAACGAGCATCTATTTGTATGCTGGATTGATCCAGAGAAGGTCCTGGGCTCCCGGCCTCCTGCATCTCTGCTCTGAAACTTTCTTCTTCCTTCCTAAGCACAGTTGAAACTGAGTTGCTTTAGGATTTGATCACTGTTCTTCTGTCTAAGAGTTCTCCTTATAAGCTCTATCCCCAGGGAGATCAGGGTCTTTTGCTTCATACTAAAAAGGCCATTACTGGGCTGGAGAGATGGCTTAGCAACTACGACACATGTCTGCAAAAGCCTAAGGACCCAGGTTCAGAACTCCAGGACCCACATAAGCCAGCTGCACTTGGTGACGCATGCATCTGGAGTTCGTTTGCAGTGGCTAGGGGCCCTGGTGCACCCATTGTCTCTGTCTCTCTGCCTCTCTCTTCCCCTCTATCTTTAATATAAATAAATAAATCTTTTTAAAGTGCTATTACCCAAAAAAATAAAAATAAAAAACCACCATTACTCCGTTGACTACATTCTTTTTTGGGTGCGTATGTGCTCATGTGCACAGAAGCACATGCCTGTGTGGGTACACACAGAAGCAAACATCCGCTGTTGTCCCCCAAGCGCCCTCCACTGGGTCTTTCCCTTGCCTAAGGAGGCTACACCTGGCTGCCCAGCACACTGCAGGAATTTTTCTATCTCTGCCTAGTATCGGGATTACAAGGGCTGGATCATCGTCCCCAGCTTTTCCACATGGATTCTGGGAAAGTAACTCAGATCTTCATGCTTGCAAGGCAAGCACTTTAACAACTGAGCTATTTCCCCAGCTCTGCATCCCCCCTCATATTTTAAAATATGAAAGAGGCAGACAGAGGGTGAATGGGAGTGCCAGGGCCTCCAGCCACTGCAAACCGACTCCAGACACACTCACCACCTTGTGCATCTGGCTTATGTGGGTTCTGGGGAATTGAACCATGGTCCTTTGGCTTTGCAGGCAAGTGCCTTAACAGCTAAGCCATCTCTCCAGCCTGGACCCCTCCTTTTTACAGTACAAAATAATAGTGGGTTTTTTTTTTTTGTTTGTTTTTTTTGAGGTAGGGTCTCACTCTAGCCCAGGCTGACCTGAAATTAGCTATGTAGTCTCAGGGTGACCTGGAACTCACGGCGGTCTCCTACCGCTGCCTCCAGAGGGCTGGGATTAAAGGTGTGCACCACCATGCCCTGCTAAAAATAATAGATTTTATTATGACATGTTCATACATCATTGTATTTTGCTCATGAATCTGGCTACCTTACTCCTTTCCACCACTCTATGGTCATGCTTAGCCTACTGATCATGTCTTTTGTAAAATTTATTTATTTATTTATTTATTAGACAGAGAGTGGGGGAGAGAGAGAATGAATGCGCCAGGGCCTCCAGCCATTGCAAACAAACTCCAGACACATGTGCCCCCATGTGCATTTGGCTTACATGAGTTCTGAGGAGTCAAGCCTTGGTCCTTAGGCTTCACAGGCAAGTGGCCTTACCACTTGGCCATCTCACCAGCCCCTGATCAGGATTTTTACCCGACCACACTTTATCTAAGCATCACGCAGACTGCAAGTCTGGAATGTCACTTGCCTGTGTAGACTGTGCAGTCACTGTCACTCTCTGCTACATCTCACCAGCTGGGCCAGCACAGGATCTTCACATATCTCCTCATGCTGGCAGCTCCCTTACCCAGCACCTCTGCAAGGCTGAGATCAGACTGATGTCAAGTTCTAACATGACAGGCCCACGTCCCCAACTCCACAAACACCTTCCAACAAAGCCGTGGAAAAGGCCAGCGAGATGCGTCCTCCTCTCCTCGGCTCATCTACCAAAAAAGTCTGAACTTGGGGTAGGCGTATCTCTCCCAGCAAGGCCTTCTTGAATTTTCTTGCTTCCACTTGACTGTAACGCGAGCCAGCACTGAGAGCCATAGAAACATGACACCGTTCAATACCAAAACAGCTGCAAGCGCCAAGAGTCAACTTGCCGCAGAGCCTGCAGTGAAAGGCTGAGTATCCAGGTTGGCCATCATCTTTGATTTGTTAACGTGACATTAGACAGTTTCTCTGGAAAGTACCACAGTAGCGTCAGCAGAGGCCTATTTGCAACAGTAGTGAGTTACCCTTGATATGACAGAATCAAGCAGTCAAGTACTTACACAACCATTTCTACCTCAGGGTTTTTTTTTTTGGGGGGGGGGTTGCTGCTGGCTAGGGACTTGGGCCCAGATCCAGATATAACCAAAGTACGAATTTATCAACGTAGTAGAGCAACACTCTGAAGTCTGGATTTGTAATTAAAAATAGATCTCTGGATGCCATCCTAAGATGCTTTCAGAAAGCAAAACTGGGGCTGGAGAGATGGCTTAGTGGTTAAGCGCTTGCCTGGGAAACCTACGGACACCAGTTCGAGGCTCGGTTCCCCAGGTCCCACGTTAGCCAGATGCACAAGGGGACGCACGCTCTGGAGTTCGTTTGCAGTGGTTGGAAGCCCTGGCACTCTCATTCTCTCCCTCTCTCTCTCTCTTTCTCTCTCTCTCTGCCTCTTTCTTTCTCTGTCTGTCACTCTCAAATAAATAAATAAAAATAAACCAAAAACAAAATTTAAAAAAAAAAAAAAGCAAAACCGTTGAACCAAGGTACATTTGCGATGAAACTGGAGATCATTCATCAGGCTGGCAATGGAATCCATGATTTGCACGGACGCTGATGACAGAAACGGACTGTCAAGGTAAGAAGAGTTCCATGCAATGTTCAAGGTATTCAGACACCTGCTGAGGACGATGCGATTTGGTTTCAGGACATTTGGCCATGGGCTCCACCGGCAATCCTAGCACCTTCTGTTCTCTTCCTACTCTGCCTTCTAGTAATTTCTCTACAAACGAAAAAACCAAACCAAAACAATCAAACAAAAAAACCCAGAGGCTGGCAGAACTAAGCCCTTCGTGTCCTTGAATTTTGTCCGTGTGCTTCCCGTGTGCTCTGCAGGATGGCAGTGTTTCATAGCTTCCACGGGGTCAGAGGCAGGGGAGTGGGCAGAAGTTGTCTTTGTAATGCTCTCTACAACAATCTGAACCGGGAGTGAGAAATATGACCATATCAGCTCTGTAAAGAATTGCAAGGTGACAAGAGCTAGTCACTGATTTCCATGTGTGTTGTACTAATTGACATGCCCATTAACGGTGTAGAGAAGCTCCTCTTTTTTTTCTGCATCTTAGTAGATAAGGGCTCTTGTAGTTAAGGCTGGCTTGGAGGTCTGGACCCTCCTGCCTCCACCTTCAAAGTGCTGGGATTATAGGTATGCACAACCACACCCAACTTCTTATTTAAAAAAATCTTTTTGATGATAGCCATTCTCACTAGAATAAAATGATAACTCATTGAGGTTTTATGTACATTTTTAGTGATTAGTGATTTTTAGCATTTTTCATAAATGTGTACACTTATATGTATTCTATTAACAAATTTTTATTCATCTCATTTCCTTCTTTCTCTTTTTTTTCAGAGAGAGAGAAAGAGAGGGGGGGAGAGAGGGAGAGAGGGGGCACACCAGGATCTCTAACCCTGCAAACATACTCCTGATGCATGGCTTTCTGTATTGGGCTTTACGTGGGCACTAGGGAATTAAATCTGGGTCATTAGGCATTGGCAGACATGCACCTTAACCTCTGAGCCATCTTTACAACCCTCATTTGTTTATTTTCTTTTTAAAATATTATTTTCTGATTTTTATTTACTTATTTGAGACAGAGAAAGGGACAGAGAGAGAGAGAGAGAGAGAGAGAGAAAGAGAGAGACAGAATGGCATGCCAGGGCCTCCAGCCACTGCAAACGAATTCCAGACACATGCGCCACCATGTGCATCTGGCTTACGTGGGACCTGAAGAATCAAACCTGGGTCCCTAGGCTTTGTAGGCAAGCACCTTAACCGCTAAGCCATCTCTCCAGCCCCCTCATTTGTCTACTTTCTGGAAGGATGCACTATATGTATAGAACCACCACATTGTACACCACATATATATGTACCATCGAAGGAGGATAGGAGAAAGCTATCTCCTTTTAGGCAGTTTCCTTTACAGATTGAGGCCCAGACAGAATCAGGTGATGCCACCCCACATGCCACCTCGCCCTGGCACAGGAATGGAGCTCTTGGCAGGAATGAAATTCATGTCTGGTCAGGACTGACCTACAGTTTCTCCTACTGTCCACTGTGTAGCACAACACCTAGACAGTCGGCTAAAATGGACTGGCCAACGTGGCCTGGCTCTGGGATCCACCCTCCAAGTCTACAACCCAACGGGGTCTTCTCCTGGCCTATAAAGGCTGCCATTTTCTTCCTGTCGCTAGCTCTGCCCTGCTCCGCTTAGCTCAGCTTTTCTGGTTCTGCTCTGCCTGACTCTTGGCTTGGCCACAGTGACAAACATGAGTGTAGCTTCCACCTTACTCAGCCTGGCTAGTTGGGGATGTGAGGAGACCATCAAACTGTTGCTCTCTCTCTGCCTCTTTCCCTCTCTATAACTAAATAACTGTTTCTTGGTCTGGGGGAGCTCCTCTGCTTGCCTCTGCTTCTGCTGGATAGTTTGTGGTAACTTCTCACTTTGATTACATGCACTTTTTTCCTCTGGTCTCTGAATCCACCAATTGTGCATTTCCCTTGCACCCCAGATGTACCACGGGGGTGCTCTCACTAACTGCAGGCCAGCTACCTGTGTAATTTCCTTAAACTCGGGGTAACCATGAGTGTAACTTTCTTCATTACTCATTTCTCCTCTGGGTTTCTTGGTCTCTGCTTTGATACTTTTCCTCGAGTCTAACCATTTGACCTCTTAACTTCCCTCCACAGGAAAGCACATGGTAGATGTCATGTGTGTTCCTTCTAAGGCTCCCTGCTAGACACCTAAGCTCTGTCGCCCATGTGTTGATGGCCCTACCTCAGGCTTTCCTTGAAAGCTTCAGTTGAACCCCCTTCCATGTGCTTTCAGCTCCACTCCAGTTTTCCCCCCAAAACTCCAATTTCTCTTAAATGAGCCTTATAAACTATGCAGTGTTTCCTACTTCCCACGTGTTTGTGATTGTTCCAGCTCCCAACAATCTCCCTTAAGTCAACCCCACAATTTGTGATTTCTCCCTAAATAGACATAATAATTCATGTTACCCTGTGAGCCCATCTTTTATCAATTCTTTGTTAGAGATAGAACAGAACCCAAGCTTGGGGGTTCATAAGTTTGGGGCACCCCTCCTGGACCCCCCAAATCCTACAACACTATCATGTATCAATTAAAATTTTTAAAACATTTAAAGACATAAGCCACTTTTAAAAAATATTTACTTTGGGCTGGAGGAATGGCTTAATAGTTAAGGCAGGGCTGGAGAGATGGCTTAGCAGTTAAGCACTTGCCTGTGAAGCCTAAGGACCCGGGTTCGAGGCTCGGTTCCCCAGGTCCCACGTTAGCCAGATGCACAAGGGGGTGCACGCGTCTGGAGTTCGTTTGCAGAGGATGGAAGCCCTGGTGCGCCCATTCTCTCTCTCTCCCTCTTTCTGCCTTTCTCTCTCTGTCTGTCACTCTCAAATAAATAAATAAATAAAAATTAAAAAAAAAATAGTTAAGGCATTTGCTTGCAAAGTCAAAGACCCAGGTTTGATTCCCCAGAACCCAACATTAGTCAGATGCACAAAAGGGTGCATATGTATGAAGTTCATTTGCAGTAGCTGGAGACCCTGGTGTGCCCATTCATTGTCTCTCTCTCTGTGTCCCTCTTTCTCTATCAAATAAATAAAAATAAAATAATTTAAAATTTTTTATTTTATTTATTTGGGAGAGAGAGAAGGTAGATAGAAAGAGAGAGATAATGGCTGCACCAGGGCCTTCAGCCACTGTAAACGAATTCCAAACATGCACCACCTTGTGCATCTGGCTTACGTGGGTCTTGGGAAATTGAACCTGAGTCCTTTGGCTTTGCAGGAAAATGCCTTAACTGCTAAGCCATCTCTCCATCCTATATAAGCCACTTAAAAAAAAAAATCTCATTTTATGGAATTTTCAAAGTTGCTGGTAAAATACCCAACTATGTAGATGCTGGCAGAGCTCCACGTTGTCCCAGAAATGACTCCAGACTGTTTCAGTAAATTGTACAGTACACCAAAACATGCCAATCCTGGGCTGAACCATTAATTGGTGGCTCTTTATTGAACACTTACTATGTACAAGGTGCTTTTTCAAAGCAGAAGTTCTAGAAAGGGAGTCTACTCTTAGTCTGATATCAAGCAAAGGGAGCCTTCGTTAGACAAAAGGACCAGGGAAATGGACAAATCACTTTCCTTGTAAGCTAGCTTCCTTACTGTAGAAGTATTCCATGATAAGAAATAAGAGGAAATGCAAGCTCTAAATGGAAAGCCAGAACAAAATGAAAATCTTTTTAGTACAGAGTGTTGAGACTCAGGCTGGAGAGATGGCTTAGCACTTAAGGCACTTGCCTGCGAAGCCTAAGGACCCAGGTTTGATTCCCCAATACCCATTTAAGCCAGATGCACAAGGTGGCACATACATCTGGACTTTGTTTGCAATGGCTGGAGGCCCTGGCTCGTCCATTCAACCTCTCTCTCTCTCTCTCTTTCTCTCTCTCTCTCTCTCTTTCTCTCTCTCTGCTTCTTTCTCTCAAATGAATAACTAAAAATAAAATATTTTCTAAAAAGAAAAACACGAGATTCAATGGAAATCTCAATTGAGCCTGGCCTACCTTCCCAGTGATGTCATAAGAACTCCTGGTAGCAAACTGCTGATTCTGATCTTTAGTAATTGGTTTAAAGGGACAAGAGTTGCCAGTAGTTTTCTCCTTAAACTATACATCCACAGAAAATCTGGCTTCCATGAAAATGAGATAATTGGGAATTTAAAGCAAAGCTAAGTGGTGTATCTATTTGAAAATTTTTTATGAATAACCTGCAAGGAGAAGATGCCAGTTCCTATGACTGCAATGAGATCTAGCTATGATTTTAAATATTTAATTCCCCTTTGATAATTTCCCAGAAAAGAAGAAAGATCGTTATCTTGCTTAAAACATATTAAAATAAAATTGTATGATTTTTTTAAAAAAAAATTTAAGTTTTAAAGATTTTGGGAAAATCTTCTTTGGAAAAAAAACTCTTGCATATGAGCTACATTTTTTTGTTGTTGTAGTTATTGTTGGATTCCTGATCAAGATCAAAATACCATCAAGTCTGGAATGCCTCCTACCTTAGTCTGTGTTCTATTGCTATAACAAAAGTAGACAGGGTAAGCCAGGCATGGTGGCGCACGCCTTTAATCCCAGCACTCGGGAAGCAGAGGTAGGAAGATCGCCATGAGTTCAAGGCCACCCTGAGACTACATAGTGAATTGCAGGTCAGCCTGGGCTACAGTGAGACACTATCTTGAAAAAGAGAGAAAAAAAATGTAGACAGGGTAATTTCCAGAGGACAGATGCTGACTGGGCTTGTCTTTCTGGAGACTGAGACATCTTGATGCATGCTAACAAGGCAGAAGGCATCACGTGAGGAAGAACAATATGCTGGCATGGGTCTCTATTTCTCTTTTTTTTTTTTAACTTTTAAATTTTTATTAACATTTTCCATGATTATAAAATATATCCCGTGGTAATTCCCTCCCTTCCCACCCCCACATTTTCCCATTTGAAATTCCATTCTCCATCATATTACCTCCCCATTACAATCATTGTACTTACATATATACAATATCAACCTATTAAGTATCCTCCTGCCTTCCTTTCTCTTCCCTTTATGTCTCCTTTTTACCTTACTGGCCTCTGCTACTAAGTATTTTCCTTCTCACGCAGAAGCCCAGTCATCTGTAGCTAGGATCCACATATGAGAGAGAACATGTGGCGCTTGGCTTTCTGGGTCTGGGTTACCTCACTTAGTATAATACTTTCCAGGTCCATCCATTTTTCTGCAAATTTCATAACTTCATTTTTCCTTACCGCTGAGTAGAACTCCATTGTATAAATGTGCCACATCTTCATTATCCATTCATCTGTTGGACATCTAGGCTGGTTCCATTTCCCAGCTACTATAAATTGAGCAGCAATAAACATGGTTGAGCACGTACTTCTAAGGAAATGAGATGAGTCCTTAGGATATATGCCTAGGAGTGCTATAGCTGGGTCATATGGAAGATCAATCTTTAGCTGTTTTAGGAACCTCCACATTGTTTTCCACAATGGCTTCTATCTATTTCTCTTATATAGCCATTGATACCACATGGGGACCCCATGTTCATGGCCTCCTTTAATCCTAATTATCTCCCAAAGGGCCTGCCTCCAATACCATTCACATGAATTTGAAGGGTAAGCATACATGGACTTTGGGGGGGGGGACACATCCAAACTCTAGCATTCCCCTTCTGCTGACAAGAGTGACCCAGTACCCCTTACTGTCATGGCTCATGTTATTACAACTATATTTCTATGTCCAGGGTGGGTATCTGGTCCAGTCCTGGTTGACTAGAGCATCTCTCTGGTCTTAGAGATTCCGTCGAGTTGTATTGGACTCAACCCAGACCAGTGAATCTCAGTATGGGAATACGAAATTGACGTCTGCTGTCTTGCTCCTGATGGGTGAATCTGCAGAAAATGAAATGAATATGGGGGGGGGGGGCAGGTAGGTGGAGAGAAAGAGACGCTTGAAGCCATCTTTCGAGTATTTAGATCCAGCTCTAAGTGAAACCTTGGTTTCAGCCCACTTTGTACCCTTTTGTCATTTCCTACCCAGTTACCAACTTTCCATAGTACAAGTCCCTTGCCTAGACTGTCTTTTTACCTGTCCCCCAGGGGACTTTCATGCCACCCTTGCTCTGCTCACTTGCTATTAGAAAGCCTCGCTCCCAGACACTTTCCAAAGGTAGATCAGATCTTTTCTCGTTTGTCCTGATCACTCAGCCGGGAACTCATCTTAGTTTTCTGAACAACCATGAAGGATTCGCTTTTGTCACCATGCATTTGTTTTGCTTGAAGGCAATCTGAATTAGGTTCTTGTTACTTGTAACAAATAACCTTTGGTCTTCACTAAAGGCAGATTGTAATCTTTCTAAAGCAGATTGACTTTTTTTTATTAGTTAGGTACACAGAGTGTATACAGTCACGTTGATACCATCATTAGCCTCCTCCCTGTCCCCCCCTCTCTGAAGGGACCCTCCTCATTGGGGAATGTGGATCATGCATTGTGGGGTTAGCCATCAGTTATGTGGAAGACTCAATGATTCTGTGCATAATGTCCCGACTTCTGGCTCTAACAGTCTTTCTGTCCCCTCTTCCGCGAATTTCACTGAGCCATGTTGGGTTTGTTTTAGGTCTAGTTTGGTGATGAGTTTGACTTCTTTGAATGAGCAAAGGACCACTTAAAATCAGACTTGAAAAAATTAAGATAGAGGGCCGGAGGGAAGGCTTAGTGGTTAAGGCATTTTCCTGCAAAACCTAAGGACCCAGGTTCGATTCCCCAGGACCCACGTTAGCCAGATGCACAAAGTGGTGAATGCATTTGGAGTTCGTTTGCAGTGGCTGGAGGCTTTGCCATACCCATTCTCTCTCTCTTTCTCTGTCAAATAAATAAAAACAAAATATTTTTCAAAAATCAGATAGACATTCCAGGATAACATTACCATTTTTCCATAAAATATTTTGCACAAAATATACTGAATATAAACGAAAATGCACTTAAGCTTGGAGGCCATACCGGTTCTGATAATTCAAAAGAGAAACTTTTATGATCGCTCCTCATATTGAAATGGTGTTTATGGATGTGCATGTTATCAAATGGAAAATAAACCACGGGTAGCAACAGCATCTCTATTGGCTAGTAATAACTTGTTTAACGTTCATGTTTCTGGGGTTGTGGGTGTAGTTGGCTGAATGCTTGCCTAGCACACATGAAGCCCTAGGTTTGCTCACTAGCACTGCACATGTGTGCAATTACAGCATGCAGAAGGTAGCAGCAGAAGGATCACAAGTTCGAGACGATCCTTGGCTATATAGTGCATTTAATGCTAGGCTGATGTAAACGTGACCCCGTCTCAAATACATACATACATAAGTTAATTTAGATAAATAAGATAAATAATCCTTGGACGTACTCCAGACCCGCTGCATCATGATGCCTAAGAACTGGGTGTTGGACTATCCATTTAAGAAAAAAAATTCGGGCTGGAGAGATGGCTTAGCGGTTAAGCGCTTGCCTGTGAAGCCTAAGGACCCCGGTTCGAGGCTCGGTTCCCCAGGTCCCACGTTAGCCAGATGCACAAGGGGGCGCATGCGTCTGGAGTTCGTTTGCAGAGGCTGGAGGCCCTGGCGCGCCCATTCTCTCTCTGTGTCTTTCTCTCTGTGTCTGTCGCTCTCAAATAAATTAAAAAAAAATTTAAAAAAAAGAAAAAAAATTCAACTAACTTCTAGGCACATAAGCTTGTCAGCATAGCTTTCAGTCATGTTTTATATACATAAATACTCCTTTTCTTTTAGTTCACTTTCAAGTGTTATTGACTTAGCCTAAAGGAAAAAAAAAATACTATTTGTAAGACCAAGACAGACTGTGAAAGTTCAGGTAACTTGGAGGTTGCATATCTCAGCCAGTATGAGCTAAGGTAGATGCGGTAACAACTATTTCAGAATACAAGCAGCCAACAACTTCAAATGTTCATTTCTTGTGCATTACTATTCCCACAGTAGGAACTGCCAGAATTTCAGATATCAGGGGGGAGAACGTCTCCATCTGAGACACAGCTAGTCTCACAGCAGAGGGTAAAAAGAATAGGTGGGCAATGGCTGGCATCTGTAGTGTCTGCTCGGAAGTGATAGAAATGCTGCTCTGTAGCCACTTTATAGCGACCAAAGAAAGTCAGATGATTCTTGTGTTTGATGGCATAGGAAAGATAATATCTACAGAAGATGACACATTAGGGAGGAACGGCAAACGTTTAGAACAGAAATATAATCTACCACACAGGACATTTGATAAAATATGTCCAGGGTTCTTGACCAAGAAAAAAACAAAACTGTGGTGAGGTATGTTCAGGTAAGTTTAGGACCTGCTACACCTGACCCTATCTCTAGGGCTATATTGTGTAAACCAATTAGAAACCCCTGGACTTGCGGTGGGAAAAGGAAAACTAAGATTGTTTAACCTCAGGTCAGGTTGTATCCGCGGGACACTTTTAAACACTATGTTAACATGCCTTAACAATTGGCGCTGCTCCAGCCAAGAAAGTGAATTGTGTTATAGACGAAAATAACACTTTCTATTATTAAATATGTGGGGTATTCCGAATAGTTTATTCCATAATAAATAATGTAGCTTTGAGCTATTCCTATGTTTAAAAAAAAACATCCAGTATTCTAATAGCTCTTCCAAAAAGCCTGGGGGAATTCTATGCAAATATTTTTAATATTATTCTAACTAGTCACAGGCTGTTGAAACTTAATAGTGTTAATGGAGAACACCTAAGAGGTGACTCTTAAAAAGCCGGTTCTTCCAGGTGGGGGAGAATTCCAGAAAAGCATTAACTTTTAAATCCTTTTACTCCTGTGTTTGGAATTTGGCAATTCCTATAAATGAAAGCAATATACACCCCTCCCCCCATTTATGAGACCCTTGGTTTTAACAGTTTGTAAGCAGCTCTGTAGTTATAAAAAGACACAAAATACTCGGCTCTATGCTCCTCATCTTTGGGGCTCATTCTGTCCTTTCTTCTTTCTTCTCCCTCCACCCTGGCGATCTCTACCCTCACATGACCCTGGTACTTCTGTCCCGTGCTACCTGAAGCATGCCAAAGAGTGACTGCAATCATTTTCCTTAAATATTTTTTAAATTACTTTTATTTTTTTAAAGATGTATTTTATTGATTGATTAATTAGAGAAAGAGAGAGGGTGAGAGAGAGAGAGAGAGAGGAGAGAGAGAATGGCTGTGCCAGGACCTCTAGCCACTGCAAACCAATTCCAGACACATGCGCCACCATGTGCACCTGGCTTACGTGGGACCTGGAGAATCGAACCTGGGTCCTTTTGTTTTTCAGGCAAGTGTCTTAACCACTAAGCCATCTCTCCAGCTCTATTTTTTTACTTTTTTTTTTTTTTTTTTTTTTTTTTGGTTTTTGGAGGTAGGGTCTCACTCTAGCTCAGGCTGACCTGGAATGCACTATGTAGTGTCAGGGTGGCCTTGAACTTGTGGAAATCCTCCTACTTCTGCCTCCCAAGTGCTGGGATTAAAGGTGTGTGCCACCACGCCTGGCCTTTTTTTTTTTTAAATTTTTTTATCTGAGAGAGAAATAAACAGGTAGAGAGAGAGAGAGAATGTGCATACCAGGGCCTCCAGCCACTGCAAACGAACACCAGATGCGTGTGCCCCCTTGTGCATCTGGCTAACATGGTCCTTTGGCTTTGCAGGCAAACGCCTTAATTGCTAAGCCATCCCTCCAGCCCTTCAATCATTTTGTGGATCTTCCGATCGTAAGTCCCTTGTAGAGATCACCTTTATGAATGTCCTCCCTCTCTTTTCTGACACTTTCCTCTTCCCTTTCCGTGATGCCTCTTTTGCAGGTACTAACTTCTTTTCACTCCTAGTACAATTATCTTCCAAGTTGCTTCCACGCAGTCAAAGTTTCCCTGACCTTTCCTCCCAGATCTTCTCCTTCAATAATAGGTTCTCCTGTCATCTGGCCTTGCCCCTTCAAGTCCCTCTAGGCATCTGCCATGGGGAAAGAGCCCAAGTCTCTGACCTTCTTCCCCACATTGCTCCCCAGCTGTGGGATTGTATTCTAAGGTCGTCTTCACTGAGTGCTTCAAATCTGCCTCAAGGTATCTATGGTGGGTAAGTTTTATTTTTTTTTAATTTTTTTTGTCTATTTTTTATTCATTTATTTGAGAGCGACAGACACAGAGAGAAAGACAGATAGAGGGAGAGAGAGAGAATGGGCGCGCCAGGGCTTCCAGCCTCTGCAAACGAACTCCAGACACATGCGCCCCCTTGTGCATCTGGCTAACGTGGGACCTGGGGAACCGAGCCTCGAACCGGGGTCCTTAGGCTTCACAGGCAAGCGCTTAACCACTAAGCCATCTCTCCAGCCCATATGGTGGGTAAGTTTTGTGGTCAACTTGGTCTGTTTCGGGATCCACAGACACCCCTCCTGAGTGGCTCTCTGAGGTTGCTTCCAGGAAGGATTAACTGAAGAAGGAGGTCTTTCCCTCAATTTGAGCCCTTCCCCCAGAGTGGGCAGCCCCTCTCAGTGAGGGGCTTTATCTAAGGAAGCTTTAGGAGAAAAGACTCCTTTCTTCCCACCTGTCTGCCTGCTGCTGGCTGCCTTCCAGCGGGGACTGAAGACCCAGGGTCCTGACCTTCAGTGCCAGATTGGGACTGCTGAGGCATCCGGGTTCCTTGACTCCCTGACCTGCAAACTGTTATTGTTAGACTGCGTATCAATCTAATAAATTCCCTTTTAAGACAATTCATTCTACTGGTTTTGTTCCTCTAGAGAGCCTGACTAATCAGTATCCCAAACACAGCTCTTTGCCTCCTCCAGCCTGCTCTTGTTACAAGCGTTCTCTGCTCCCATGAATGGTTTCCCCACCTATCTGCTTCTTAAGTCAAAGAGTGGGAAATAGGGCTGGCTTAGTTGCGTGTGAAGCCTAAGGACCCAAGATGGAGTCCCAAGAACCCATGTAAACCAGATGCACATGGTGGCAAATGCATCTGGAGTTCGTTTGCAGCAGCTGGAAGTCCTGGTGTGCCCATTCTCTCTCTTTATCCTCTCTCTCTCTCTCTCTCTCTCCATCTCTCTCTCTCTCCTCTATCCCAAGAAGGCTGAGTGACATAATCCATGCTTGTTAACACACCACACTCCACTCTGGACACGAGCAACTTGGTACCAGCTTCGGACCCAGCACACGTGACAATCAAGAAGACAGTAGCAGATCTTGTATTTCTAAGATTGCACAAGCTCAGTGTGGGGGTGCATGGTGCTCAGGGATGACAGAAGTGGAAAGGATGGAGGTATTTCCCACTCTTTTTTAAAAAATAATCTTTAGGGCTGGAGAGATGGCTTAGCGGTTAAGCGCTTGCCTGTGAAGCCTAAGGACCCCGGTTCGAGGCTCGGTTCCCCAGGTCCCACGTTGGCCAGAAGCACAAAGGGGCGCACGCGTCTGGAGTTTGTTTGCAGAGGCTGGAAGCCCTGGCGCGCCCATTCTCTCTCTCTCTATCTGTCTTTCTCTCTGTGTCTGTCGCTTCAAATAAATAAAATTAAAAAATAATCTTTAATATTTTATTTATTTCATAGAGAGAGAGAGAGAGAGGGAGGGAGAAAAAAATTAGCAACAACAATACAATTCTTCACAGTGCCCTCCATTTGAAAGGATGCCACACGTTCCTCTTGCCAGTCTCTGAACCTCCAAGCTTTGCCATCTCCTTTTATGAGGTTTTTCTGTTGCCACCAGGCAGTCAGCTCACTCTGTGCACTTGCTCCAGGCTCTGGCCCCACTTCCAACAAAGTGCTTATCACACTCTCTTAAAGAGGGTCTGTTTGTGTCCCTTTTGTGAACAAGGATCCCTTTTTGGGTCCCTCTCCCCAGTTCCAAACATCTCAGAAGATGTTGACAGAATGAATGACATTTTGTTGCCTGGCCATTTATCTGGCAAGGCTGAGAATGCTTTTCTGTATAAACAAAAGTTTATGACCAAGTAACTCTTTCATTTAGGCAGAGAAGAGATACGAAAGCTCATGAGAAAACCTGTTTGTTTGTTTTCTCTCTCTCTCTCTCTCTCTCTCTCTCTCTCTCTCTCTCTCTCTCTCTCTATGCAAACCAAATACTTGTGTCATTTTCTTATTTTGCCCTCTGTTGCTATGTACCAAGAGCAAATACTTTGGAGAAACACTGTTATGCATATAGCCGTAGGCTATAAGTATATCTGATATGCAAAGGAAAACAGATAATACAGTGGTTTACTACAAATCCAGGACTTATGACAAAGATAAGATCAGCAAAATTGCCTCAATGGCCCATCAGTGTGCTGTCTTAGGGAACCTTTCTGGAAGATAGTAAATAGTACTGCAACTAACAATTGTTTAGTGTCTCCTTCAACTACAAACTCATCCCAGCACGTCTTCCCTGGTACTGACTCCAGGCAGGTTCCGGCCACTCCATTCCCACACTTCTCTGTACCCTCTCTGCAGAACACCCCCTGGCCCCTCCTCCAGCATCGCCTGTCCTCTGACGGCTGCCTCACACCCTCTGGTCCTCATCCGCCACCAGAGTGGCGTCCTGTCCGCATGTTTTTAATCTTGCATGCGTTTGATCACATCACGTTGTGATCACAGGTAGTCCTGGACTTACAATGGCTGAGCTAACAATTTTTGGTTTTGCTTCATGACAGTGTAAAATTAATAAATATTTGTAAGTATGCCTACTCTACCTGTTGACTTTGTCTCTGGGCTCAGGTAAGGGATACACAGTACGATACTGTGATATGATGTGATTCAGGGTAATGGCTGTGACACTGCTCCTAAGTCCCACTCGACTTCAAAGGCCAATAGTCTGTAGATACGCTCTGGTGCTGTAGACTTGGGTATATTGAGTGCATTTTAACCTACTATGTTTTCACCATTGCCAGGGAATCGCCTGTATTTGTTTCTATGTCTGTTTCCTCTCAATAGAAGCAGAGTCCTTGGACACCGGGCATTTCAGCATCTAATTCTTCTCTTTCCTCAGTGTAGTCCGCCAATCACACAAGGAACATGCTCGATTAATGCTTGAGACACTGAGCCATTGTTGAACTAAAGGCAAAATATGCAAGTGGGCCGGGCATCGTGGCACATGCCTTTAGTCCCAGCATTCAGGAGGCAGAGGTAGGAAGATTGAGTTGAGTTCAAGGCCACCCTGAGACTACATAGTGAATTCCAGATCAGCCTGAGCTAGAGTGAGACCCTACCTCTAAAAAACAAAAAAGCAAAAAGAAAAAAATAAATGCAAGTGGTAACTTTGGTAATATAGCATAGCTGTAAGCATTTTGTAAAATCTGATATTCTACCACATGCTAATGCTTTCATGATCCTTGGAGAATAGAGTGTTTCTGGTACTAATCAGTGTGTGAAACTTAACATTCATGAATAAGTTCCACACAATAATTTTTGGAAACTATTTCTCATGAGGACTTAATAGAATATTTTGGGGGGGAGGGAATGCCCACACCAAAGTTCAGCTATAAAAGCAAAAATAAGTAAGTGAGATTTCGCTAAACAAAAAGCTCATGCACAGCAAAGAAAAATAAAAGATTAACATAGAGAAAAGCCCACCTTGGACTACAAAGATAGCACTTGCTTGCAAAATTTCCTGGCATGGGTTCAATTTCCCCAGCACCCATATAAAGCCAGATACACAAAGTGGCACAATGTGTCTTGCATTTGTTTGTAGGGTCAAGAGACCCTGGTGAACCCATACTGTCTCTGTTTCTTTCTTTCTCTTTGTCCCTCTCTCTTTCTCCCTCTCAAAAATAAGTAACGTGGGCTGGAGAGATGGCTTAGCGGTTAAGCGCTTGCCTGTGAAGCCTACGGACCCCGGTTCGAGGCTCGGTTCCCCAGGTCCCACGTTAGCCAGATGCACAAGGGGGCGCACACGTCTGGAGTTCGTTTGCAGAGGCTGGAAGCCCTGGCGCACCCATTCTCTCTCTCTCCCTCTATCTGTCTTTCTCTCTGTGTCTGTCTCTCTCAAATAAATAAATAAATATTAAAAAAAAAATAAGTAACGTTATTTTTTAAAAAGACAACCTAAGGGCTAGAGAGAGATGGCTTAGAGGTTAAGGCACATGCCTACAAAGCCAAAGGGTTTGATTCCCCAAGACCCATGTAAGCCACATGCACTAGATGGCGCATACTTCTGGAGTTTGTTTGCAGAGGCTAGATGCCCTGGAACCCATTTTTTTCTCTTTCTCTACATGAATATATGTATATGCCTATTTCTCTCTCCCAAATAAGTAAATAAATAAAATAATTTGGTTTTTTTTTTTTTTTTAAAGACAACCTAAGAGCCAGGCATGGTGATGCACACCTTTAATCCCAGCACTCAGGAGGCTGAGGTAAAAGAATCACTGTGAGTTCAAGGCCAGTTTGAGACAACAGAGTGAATTCCAGGTCAGCTTGGGCTAGTAGGAGACCTTACCTTGAAAACAAACAAACAAACAAAAGACAACCTGTAGACTAGGAAAAATATGTGCACTGCATGTCTGATATACAAAAATATCAATGCAAAATACACAAAATTTATAAAGAACCCATTATAACACAGGAGCAGAAGACAGTCCAATTAGCTGTGTTTGGTGGTTCATACCTTTAATCCCAGCACTCACGATGCTGAGGCAGTGGGATTGTCATGAGTTTAAGGCCATCTTAATCTGCATAGTGAGTTTAGGACAGCCTGGACTATGTGGTAAGACCCTGTTTCAAAAAACATTGAACCAAACAACAGCAAAAACCCAGATGTAATGAAACGATAAAGCAAATGACCTGAACTGGCATGTTTCCAAAGATGAGAAAATGACCAGCAAGTGTCTGAAAAGATGTTCAACATCACATGAGTCATCACAGAAATGAAAATTAAAACAAGTATAAGGTATCACCTCATAAGGGTTAGGAAGGCTAGTATTCCCCTCACCCTAACCCCCCCCCCAAAAAAATATCAAGTGATCACACAGTGATAAGGATGTGAAGAAAGTGAAGGCTGGTGAAGATATTCACCCACATAGTCACTGTGAGAAGTGGTATGGAACAATGAAACACAGAAGTCGATATGGCCAGCCATTTCCCTTCTGGGCACGTAGCTCCAGGAGATGGAGTCATCTTCTGATGGAGAGATCTGGACTCCTTCGGTCATTACAGTGTTATTCACAGGCACTAAGATATGGGAACAACCAAAGTGACCATAAGCAAATGAATGAAGAAGCTGTGGCCTGTATAAACACTCTCCAGCTCTTAAAGACAAGATCGTGACATTTATGGCAGCATGATGGACCAGGAGGACATTATGCTAAGTGAAATACAAGAAATGGAGGCCAATATGCAGAGACAGAGAATTACCCTGTCATTACTAGGGATGGAGAGAGGAAGAACGTTGAAGGAAATCAGAGACTGTCAGTCAAAGGATGCATAGCAAATATGTAGAACAAACAGGTTTTGTGATCTAATGGACAACATGAGAATTATAGTTCATAGAGCTGTGGATTTTCATAAATTGGTAGATTTGAACTGCTTTTACCTTTTACAGCAAAGTGACTATAGAACACCATAAATATGCCAGTTTCAATCACAATGGCGACCATTGTGCCATCTATGTGAATCTCCTCACATCATGTTACAAACCTCAAATACACACAATAAAATTCCACTTTTCATAGAAGTCTGGCATGGTGGCATATGCCTTTAATCCCAGCCCTTGCCGGGGATAGGTAGAATAATCACTGTGTGTTCAAGGCCAGCCTTAGACTACATAATGAATTCCAGGATAGCCTGAGCTAGAGTGAGACCCTACCTTGACACCCCCCCCCACAAAAACAGGAAGAAGAAGAAAATATTATTAAGAGTAACATTTTAATAAGATAGTGTATAGCTCAGGAAAAAGTAGAATATATCAAGTCTCTTTTATTATCATGGTCACAGGAAAGCAAAAACCTGACTCACTCTGACCCCGAAATCAAAAGAGAATTTAAGCTATGTGTACCTTAGAAAAACAGTTCCACATGCTAATTTAGCTGGAATCTTTTAAAAAGAAAAAAAGCCAAGTGCAAATTACATCCATGTAATTAGCCCAAGAAGGAAAATTTCAGTTTGGTAACTGTGCTCGATGTTATATAAGAGCCCATGAGTGTCAGAGCAAGAGGCCACAAGAGGTTGTAATTAAAGTAAATCTTCCCAGAGCCCTGGATCACATCAGGACCATGGCCAAAATAAGCAGGGCTACTGACTTTTGCCAGGGTCATGTTTGAAGGTTGCTTTATCATAGCCCTTGCTTAAAACTCATAATCTGTGCACAAAAGGGCTCCCAACAGTCAACGATCTCCATGTGCTTCCCATTAGGGGCAGGAGAAAATATGATGTAGTGGTTTCTGCAAATGGAATTGGGATCTTCAGATCACTTTCCAATTTGGCAAAAACAGAGACCCTATGCCAACCTGGACATTAGGACAGCCTGGGACGTTCCAAAGTTACAGGGACACTGTCACACAGAGTCGCAGAGGCCACTGGGAGTGGCTGCCCACTCTTCCCTTACTTTTTTGTTGTGTGTGGAAGAATGCATCTAGCTAGGCTTAAAATGGCTTTTCATCTTGTTCAAAATAGTGTATTTCTTTCTAACGTATGAAGCTAACAGACAGCAACGTATTGCCAGTGAGATTGCTTATTAGCTAAGCTATCGTGGATCTGGAAGTTTGAAGATGTGCCCTGTTGAGCTTTTCTTGTTCATTCCCTCCCTACCAAGAGAGTGTATTTGATTGAGTCAGCTCCGCTTTTCATCAGCAACCGCGAGAGTAGGAAGCACTCAGCCAGGGAGAGCGTCCATGTTAGCTACTTGTCCAATAGCTACCTCCTTTTCCTCACTGAACTCTTGTCCAGTTCATTGTCCACTTTTCAGCCGCTGTGAAGTATATTTGCCTGGTGGTGATGGTCTTTCTTTCTGCTTTCATATCAGATATGATGTAAAAGTCATAACAAGCGTCTTGATGTGCACTGGAATATCAAGCACCATGAGAACATAGCAGAAAGATGTAATAACCAAGTCCTTCCCAGCGTCATGATCTCTAAGCAGTGCCCAAGGCCATCTATCCCTCTCTGTAAAATGCAGAAAACAATCCTCTATCGGCCGAAGCCATGGAGTGCACATAAAACTCACAAAGCAAATCTGTTGATGTGAGCTGACTCAAGGTAACGTAGAGGAAAGCCAGTGTGGTGGGCTCCCAGGAGCAAAGGGAGAACAGCTTAAAGGAGCTAGAAGATACCCTTTTGCAAATGTTCCCTCTCTGCCTCCCTTCTCATGCAATTTCGGGTAAGCCTCAGAAAATGGGATTCACATCTTCTATTTTCCAACAACATCCTCACACATGACACAACAGCATTATGACTTCATTCCTTTGACTCTTGAAGCATCTTCCAACTGTCCTATCTGGCTTAGATTTGCAGGAAAAAATAAATTGGTACTTAAGAGACCTGTACAACTGAAAAGTAATTTCATATTAATTCAAAATAGTTTTGCTGGGTCCAATAGCATAAGGCTTGGGAAACTGAGGCAAGAGAATTCCAAGTTTAAGGCCTGCCTGGTTTTTTCAAAGTTCACAGCCAGCCTGGACAACTTCATAAAATCTGGTCTTATGAAGAGGGGGCTGGAGAGATGGGCTAGTGGTTAAAGCACCTGCCTGCAAAGCCTAAGGACCCAGGTTCGATTTTCCAGGTCCCATGTAAACCAAATGCACAAGGTGGCACATGCATCTGGAGTTTGCAGTGACTAGAGGCCCTGGCTTGCCCATTCTCTCTCTCTCCCTACCTCCCCCACTCTGTCTGTAGTAAATGAGTAAAAATTAAAACTTTTTTAAAACAGTAAAAGAGGACTGGGGTATTACTTAGTGGTAGAGAGCTTGCATCACAGGTGTGAAACCCTAGGTTTAATCCTCAGGGGAAAACAAAAATATTTTAATGAAAGACAATATAACTATTACACCAAGATTTGTATAACCTAGTTCCTGTTATGAGACTCTTATTTTAGCTGTAGGCTGTTTGCTTTTGATTACTCAGGTAGAAGGTTTATATATGAGATTTTCAAGTGGATTCCATAATTATCCTTTGCAAATTATACTTTTATATGATATTCACTGGAATCACTTTCCAAGTGCTAACATGTAGGTTCCTGTAGGAATAGCTCATGTTTCCTTTAAAACAAAGGAGAAACAACAAAACCCTCCAAAGTGGTAACATCTGACTGATAGGTGAGTTATGGATGCTTGTACCTGGAGCACAGCCAGACCCCAGGCTCCTGTAAACACGCAATTATCCCAGCCGTTCTCCTTGCTGCCTGCCGTTTTAGACTTGGCACATTATTTCCTCTCCTTGTACATCAAGACTCAAATAGGGTTCAGAAGATTGGGCACAAGATGGCAGCTCCTCCATTTTCCTTTCATCCTCTCACATAGAAACATGCCCACCAAAGAATGTAGCAATAGATGGGCTTAGCGGTTAAGACACTTGCCTGCGAAGCCAAAGGACCCAGGTTCGATTCCCCAGTACCCAGGTGCACAAGGTAGCGCACGTGTTTGCAGTTGGATTTTGTTTGCAGTGGCTAGAGACCCTGATGTGCCCATTCTCTCTCCCTACCCCTGCCTCTTCCTCTCTCTCCCACATCAATACATAAATATTTTAAGCAAAAGGCTGTAGACATGGGACAAATTTATCACTTAGCCATTTGACTGAGATACTTACAATGGCTAAGATTTGTGCTGAGGGCACGCACCATCCATGTCTTTAGCAGTGTAGGATGATGGATAGGCTCCTGCTTTGGGGAGGCCTTCAAAAACTTAGTGAGTTTTTATTTATTTATTTATTTATTTGAGAGCGACAGACACAGAGAGAAAGACAGGTAGAGGGGGAGAGAGAGAATGGGCGCGCCAGGGCTTCCAGCCACTGCAAACGAACTCCAGACGCGTGCGCCCCCTTGTGCATCTGGCTAACGTGGGACCTGGGGAACCGAGCCTCGAACCGGGGTCCTTAGGCTTCACAGGCAAGCGCTTAACCGCTAAGCCATCTCTCCAGCCCAAAACTTAGTGAGTTTTAGGAGTAGCTGGGGACTGGGTTCTGGGAACAGTCAGGAAACAAGTAGACCTCTGCCCCAACCCAACGCAGCTCACTCTCACACTCTGCACAGACATGGAGGTCTCACCGTATCTGACAGAGGAAGAGCCATCAATCACAATGCAGCCTGAAGGACAAGCCTAAAAGCAAATAGCCGGCCCTAGCTACACAGGGATGGAGGGAGACATATTAAACCTAATTACTAAGAGTTATAAAGGCAAACGGGAGGCTGTCCCCGTGAGGGGACTGAAAATCATTGCAGTGAGATGGGACAAGATACTGTTGAGTGTTACAGTGTCACATGGCTCTCCTGAAGGACTTAAAAAATAAAAAAAGATCACTGTTGTTTCAGAGCCAAGAGAACTATGAGAGATAAGACAGGAGGGGCTAGGCAGAGGGACCTGATCTCCGACTTCACCCCAAAGGCAATACAGTCTACGGCCATAGCACCCTGAACACGCCCGATCTTGTCTAAAGGCAATATAAAGTCATCGAGGGTGGTGGTGACTGTAAAAGTGGGGAGTGAAGACGCTCAGATTGAAACCCAGATTTGTAGATGCGATGTTACTTTGCCTCAAGTCACTGCAAGCTGGAATTTGAAACGTGCCGGCTGGATTTCCATCATGTGCGCTCCCCCCCCCCACCCCATTCTGCTCTGAGCAGTGACGTTCACTTCTCTATTAGATCCATCCTGGGACTCACCCAAAGCACACATGCCTGCACCTATATTAAGGGAGGGGAGTCGAAAGAGCCTGCTCCTTTGTAGTGCTGATTACAGAGTTAAGAATTTGTATTTCTGTATCCCAAGGAAATTTCCCTGAAACTGGGGGTTGGGAGGAAAGCTCTTCTCTTAGCAAATTCCCTCTGTCTCATGGGGCGCTGACGTCGTCAACCTGTGACGTTGGGCGCCCAGCAGAAGATGAACAGGTTGAAGTTCTGCAGGCTAAGCCACTAGCCCAAGGTCATGCAGGCAGAAAGTTCTAGACTGGAAGACCAGAATTTGTGTCGAACTCTCAGGGGTACACACTACAGGTTCGTCTAACCAGGGTAGGGCAAGGAAGAGAAAAGCCTTGAGGGAAATGGTGATATGAGACCATTCCATCATTCTCCATGGCTTTAAATATCCTTTTTTTCCCCCCAAATCTTTAATTTTTTTTTTTTTAATTTTTAAGAAAGAGGCAGGTAGATATACAGAGAATGGCATGTCAGGGCCTTCAACCACTACAAATGAACTCCAGACATGTGTGCCACGTTGTGCATCTGACTTACCTGAGTCCTGGGGAATCGAACCTGGGTCTTTTGGCTTTGCAGGAGAACACCTTAACTGCTAAGCCATCTCTCCAGTCCACCTTTCTCCCTCCTTTTATTGACATATATCCATTGTACAGAGATGGGTTTCCTAGGGATATTTTCACTCAACACTAGCATGTATTTTGAGCCCACGCTCCGTTCCCCACCCAATTCTTCTAGTCCCTTTCCCATTCAAATCTCAGTTCTACTTGCATGTCACCTACAAGTGATCTCATGTACCTAAATAAAATCTAGCATGCACAAATGATGGTAAACAGGCACTATTTGCTTTTCTAAATGTGGCTTATTTCACTGAACAGGATTCCCAGGTCCATCCACTGTCGTGCAATGTCATAAATGTCATTCTTCCTTGTGGTTGTATGCATAGTACCACGCTGTGTGTATCATGCTTTCGTCTGTGGGTGGGTGCCTAGACCAATGCCCTGACTTGGCTACTGTGAACAGGGCCACAAGGGACATGAATGGGCAGGTGTGTCTCTGTAGCACCCTCATTCAGATCCTCTCGGCTGATTTGCCAGGTGGGGTAACTGACCTTGCTTTGAAACACCTCATAGAAGTCCGTGCTCTGTTCCGACTAGATCCTGTTCCCCTCCCCCTACTTCTTCCTTTACATTTTGGCCATCAGCTAGAGTTGTCATTAGGAGATGCAATAGATCTGATTTTGTTCATTTACAGAACTCTGAAGATCTAAATGCTAAAAAGACTTTTGAGCTCTGTGCTTTAAGGAGACACTCCCCAGTCCTTCAGTGCTCAGGATGGGAGTGGCTTCCAGTAGGATAAAAAGCACTTTAAGATCCAAAGTGGAGAATTTGGCAATTTTTCTTTAGAATTAGGTTTGCTGTAGAAAGCACTATAAAATATTCTGAACTCTTTTTTTTTAATTTTCAAATAATTTATCTACAGTTAATCATGTGCTTACATGTTCTATCCAGCAGGATAGAATGAGTCAGGTTATGCAAATGTTTCTTTACATATTTATATTTTGTTTGATACTTATAGTTAGTCATTTAACATCAAAGAGCTCTGAGACATGTATCTCAGTTTTGGCAGTTATCTTCTTTGGGAGACTGCTTCTTTGAGGGTAGTGCTAACCTTTCCTCTAATTTTTTTTACAAGTTAACTATTAATCTTGTTAGGTCATGTTCAAACAAGAAATAGAAACACATAGCCTTATATTTCAAAGAACTATAAATATCACAGTGACTGCTCCTTACTTGTAAAAAAATAATTAAGTGGATCAAAGGATTTCTGCACATTGAAGATAACTCAACTGCACAATAGTCAGTTTTCAAATATGTAGCAAATCATTTGATTTAAAACATGCAAAAATGTGTTACCAAAATGCTATAAAATTCAAATATGGTATCATTAACTTTAAAAAAAATGAGACCATGGTTATGGATAACATTTCACAACTGTATTCATCAAAGAGCACTATATGGAAAATACTGAAATAAGATTCTCTAACATTATTAAAATTTAACTCATAAATCAGAGTAGGCATATCAAGTGTTTAGAAGGCAAAAGGAGAAGTAAAGGGAAAGAAGGAAGGAGACAGAGAAGATGCTAGAGAGATGTTCTATTTCTCTTCTGTGTCTTTAGGGAGGAAGTAACCTAAGACAGTCTGCAGAGAGAGAATAAATGACTCTTGGGCTGGAGAGATGGCTTAGCAGTTAAGGCACTTGCCAGCAAAGCCTAAGGACCCAGGTTTGATTCTCTAGTTCCCACATAAGCCAGATGCACATGATGGTGCATGCATCTGGAGTTCGTTTATGGCTAGAGGCCCTGGCACGCCCATTCTCACTCTATCTCTGTCTCTCTCTCTCTCTGTCTCTAATAAATCAATAAATCAAAATAATAATGTCTTTAAACAGAATAATGGCTCTTGCTAAATATCCTAGATTCCCCTCTACTAAGACCTCTTCTTCCCCTCTCAAGGTCATCTCTAGTTTCATCACACACACACACACACACACACACACACACACACACGTATGAAAATTTCAATCTAGGTTCTACATATGAGACAAAGCACATGGTATTTGCCTTTGTGAATTTAGCTGATTTCACTTAACATAATGATTTCCAGCCCCATCCACTTTCCTGCCAATGCCATGATTTCATTTTCCTTTACAGCTGAATACAACTTCGTTGTGCATATGTGCCTCATTTTCTTTACCCATGGTCAATAGTGCCTCAATAAACATGGACGTGCAAGCATCTAGGCTTCATCGTGGAATGGTGTGAAGGAGCCACGGATTGTAACTCAGATGCCTGGGGCTGTGTTCTAAGTATATCTGTGCCCACTCACAGATGGTCAGGATGTGGGTCTTGTCCTTTTATCTCTCAGGAACTCATCGTTATCCTTTAGAAGATCCAGGATTCTGACTAGATACAAAAGCTTCAAGTGCCTTTCAGGTTGAAACCTTGAGTCAAGGGGCGCACACATCTAGAGTTCATTCACGGCGGCCAAAAGGCCCTAGTTCACCCATTCTCTCTCTCTCTCTCTCCCTCAAAAATAAAATAATAAGCTGGGCATGGTGGTGTACACCTTTAATTCCAGTACTTGGGAGGCAGAGGTAGGAGGATTGCCATGAGTTTGAGGCCACCCTGAGACTACAGAGTGATTTCTAGGTCAGCCTGAGCTACAGTGAGACCCTACCTCTAAAAAGTATATAATAATAATAAAATAATAAGGGTTGGAGGGATTGCTTAGTGATTAAGGCAATTGCCTGAAAAGCCAAAGCACCCTGTTCGATTCCCCAGGACCTTCGTAAGCCAGATGCACAAGGGGGCACATGCATCTGGAGTTCATTTGCAGTGGCTGGAGGCCCTAGCATGCCCATTCTCTCTCTCCCTCTCTCCCCCTCTTTCTCTGTCAAATAAATAAAAATAAAGTATTTTTAAAAAAATATTTCTGTTGTGTCCCTACTGTATGTCAGGCTCTGTGAGGAGACAGGAATATGATGTTGACCAAAGGTGGAATAGTTCCTGTCCTCATGAAACTTCTAGTCATGAAGAGATAGTAACCAAATGGCGATTGTGACATATGTTTAACTTTCTTTTTTTTTAATTATTTTTATTTATTTACTCGAAAGTGACAGAGAGAGAAAGAGGCAGATAGAGAGAGAGAATGGGCGTGCCAGGGCCTCTAGCCACTGCAAACGAACTCCAGACGCGTGCGCCCCCTTGTGCATCTGGCTAACGTGGGTCCTGGAGAACCGAGCCTCGAACCAGGGTCCTTAGGCTTCACAGGCAAGCGCTTAACCGCTAAGCCATCTCTCCAGACCATATGTTTAACTTTCAAGGTGCCAAGTCCTTTGAAGGATGGACAGCAGCCCTGCCACTGTGTATGTGTGTGCGTGTGTGCATGCACACACACGTGTGTGCTGTGCAAGTGTGTGTGTATGAGTGTGTGTGTGTGCGCACATGTGTGTGTTTTTTTGTGTGTGTAGCTGTACTGTTCCCATTTCATCTTCACAACAGCCATGTTCTTATTTTACACAGAGACAACAGGGACAAGTCTCGGGGGGAGAATGGAAACCATTGTTTGCAGTTGGCTGAGTACAGCCTTCTCGTGCCCATCCCAGTGACAAAGCAGTTACTTCACGCGATTAGCAAATCCTTTAGCTTGGAAGCCTAAGTGGCAATCAGATGCACACTCAAAGCTGCAGAATGTCATCTTCCTTTAGCCTCGGCTCACGCTTTTCCTATGCACAGATTTCCCATGCTTATATAAAAGCCAGGGAGGGAGCTGACCTCTCACATGGGCACCCTGGGGTCAGCCAGCCAGGCTGTGGACTCAAACTGCATTTTAACTTCTCATCAGTTCTGCGGAATGGAGAGCTTGGCTTGCCAACTGCTTTTTTTATTTTTATTTTTATTTATTTATTTGAAAGCAACAGACAGCGAAAGGAAGAGGCAGAGAGAGAGAGAATGGGTGTGCCAGGGCTTCCAGCCACTGCAAACAAACTCCAGATGCATGTGCCCCCTTGTGCATCTGGTTAACGTGGGTCCTGGGGAATCGAGGTTCGAACCGGGGTCCTTAGGCTTCACAGGCAAGCGCTTAACCTCTAAGCCATCTCTG
Source organism: Jaculus jaculus (assembly GCF_020740685.1). Classification (NCBI taxonomy): domain Eukaryota; kingdom Metazoa; phylum Chordata; class Mammalia; order Rodentia; family Dipodidae; genus Jaculus; species Jaculus jaculus. The sequence continues at coordinate 69,064,988 of NC_059114.1, read as the reverse complement.
GAGCCTCCCCGACTGCTTATTTCTGTTCAAAGCCCTGGACATAAAAGGTTTGTGTGCTGTCAGGATACCCTATAGGCTCGTCACCAACTTCTGTGGTCAGTGTAGCCACCAGAGTGAGGAGTAATGACTCACTCTAAGCAAAGTGTTGCTGCTGCTGCTTGAAATATTGCTTTGGTCTCTCAGGAAAGTTACTGTGCTCAACAGAAACGCTGTTAGGCACCGGAAGGGGTGGCAGGTGTAGGAGGAGTTATGCAAAATAAACTGCTTGTGACAAAAGTTTATTTAAACCTCCTGGTTGTTCCTCAGACTGCCTTTGACTCAGGGAGGGTTTTGACCTGGAAAATACTTTTAGTTGCTATAACTGATCCTAATCCTGCATTCTATAAAGGAGAAAGCTGAATGTCTAGGGGATTAAGTGGCATGGCCCACGTCACAGTCATAGGTGTGTGTGGCTCAGATATACTTGGAATTAACCCCACCCACTCCACACCATACTGAATCTTGAATTTAGATTCTTAATTATTTTTTTTTTCAAGATAGGGTTTCACTCTAGTCCAGGCTAACCTGGAATTTATTATGTAGTCTCAGGGTGTCCTTGAACTCACTGCGATCCTCCTACCTCTGCCTCCTAAGTGCTGGGATTAAAGGCATGTGCCACCATGCCTGGCTTATTTTTAATCTTTTTTTTTTTTTTCTCTTCTCTCCTTTTTCTACCTTAGATGTGGTACCCCATTCATCTGAAATGGCATACACTAACCCATTAACCTGGGCCTTGTACGTACTATGAAATAAAGCATGATTTACATAACTCTACTCTGTTTCCTGGGACTATAGGGTTTTACATACACACACAAAAAAGTTAAACAGAAGCAAACAAGAAAGCTGCCAATAAGCAACTTTGAATAAATTAACAATTAAAAAATCTAATAAGACTCATTAACATATAAAAGATTATATATCCATTTGATGGTAACCAATGTGAGGGTCACAGGAGCTGACTAAGGTGGGATTATGTGTTCTCTAAATACAGAAGGTCTGAGGGGAAGTGGAAAAAGTCAAGGTGATGATTAGGGGGCAATGCATGAATTCTATCACAGTGGAGAATCTGGCCTAGGTAAGGCCTTAAACCTGTACTGTCTAATATGAGGGCTGTTTGCCACATGGGCTGTTTTACTTCAAATAGTTAACTTTGACAGTCCCATGCAGCCAATGGCTGCTCTGTTGAACTCCACATGTGTGGGACATTTTCCACACTGACAGAAGTTCACCTAGAAGAGCAATGACTACGTGAAACGTGGGGGATCCTTATCACATGCAACTATTTTTTTTATTTTTGACAACATTTATAAATACCTATTACACATCTCTTTGGTGTGTGTCTGTGTGAGAGAGAGAATTGGCACACCAGGGCCTCTAGCCACTACAATCAAACTCCAGACACATGTACCGCTTTGTGTGCATTAGTAACCTTGTGCGTATTTGTCATCTTGTGCATCTGGCTTATGTAGGTTCTGGGGAGTCGAACCTGGCTTTGCAGGCAAGGGCCTTACCTATGAAGCCATCTCTCTAGCCTCTCTATTATGCCTCTTAATCATTGTTATTCCCCTTACCTTGTCTTCTCTCCTTACTCCTGCTGCTAATCCCTTCCTTCTCCACAACTAGTTCCATCTCAACCTTGATGTCTTTTGGTGGTGACCTACTGAGTTGAACTGGGGTTGCTTGCATGGACATGAGCAGAGAGTAATTTGTGGCGCAAGGGCTGCTTTTAAGTTGTCCATGAAGAAAAAGAGCACGGAACTATTCCGCATGGCTCACTGGTGTGCACAAATGCCACCACACATTTGTCAAAGTCAACAGAAGGTACAACACAGAAAAAACCCTAATGTGGTGTACTCTGCTCACACTTCTAATAATCTACCAATACCGACCCGGCAATTGTAATGCAGGCATCACACCGATGCAGCTGCAAATAGTCAGGAAGCTGGGAGTATGGCCACGGTAGCCATGAAGATATAGAGACCACTCTGTGCTTTTGTTGCTGTTTGTTGGCTTCCTGTTTGTTTGTTTGTTTTGTGTTTTGAGGTAAGGGCTCACTCTAGCTCAGGCTGACCTGGAATTCACTAGGTAGTGTCTGGTTGGACTCGAACTCACGGTGATCCTCCGACCTCTGCCTCCCGAGTGAGTGCTGCCTTCTGCTCAGCTTTCTTTGTCAACCCGAAACCGTCCCAAGACCCAGCCTACTCATTTCAGAAAAAAAGGAAACTATTTCCGGGCTGGAGAGATGGTTTAGCGGTTAAGCGCTTGCCTGTGAAGCCTAAGGACCCCGGTTCGAGGCTCGGTTCCCCAGGACCCACGTTAGCCAGATGCACAAGGGAGCGCACGCGTCTGGAGTTCGTTTGCAGAGGCTGGAAGCCCTGGCGCGCCCATTCTCTCTCTAACTGCCTCTTTCTGTCTCTGTCTGTCACTCTCAAATAAATAAATAAAAATTAAAAAAGGAAACTATTTCCCATCAAATGTGAGAGGCACTGAAAGCTTTCACTTTTACATAAACGACAGCACAGTGACAGAATGCACTCATCTACTGTCAGCCGGTAACCAAATGTCACGATGGGTGTTTGAATAAACAGTTGTCACATTAAAAGACAAGTCAGGAAGGTGTACCTTTCTGCCTGCATCCACAGAACAGTGCAAACAGCCCCCCTGGTGGGAGAGTGCATGCGGGCTTTTCATCCACCCATGCTTCCTTCCTCAACTCGTCTGTGCATCACAACAGTCTTGTATAACGGTACACGGAGGCTCTGCTGGGACCTGTTCCTTACCACTGCGGGTTGCCACACCAGAGCTGCTGTGGTTCCAGCGACTCAGGACATAAAAAGGACAATTTGGGGGCTGGAGGGATGGCTTAGCGGTTAAGGTATTTGCCTGCAAAGCCAAAGGACCCAGGTTCGACTCCCCAGGACCCATGTAAGCCAGATGCACAAGGGGCTCATGCATATGGAGTTCGTTTGCAGTGGCTGGAGGCCCTCTTATGCCCATTCTCTCTCTCCAATAAATAAATAAATATATATATATATATATATATATATATATATATATAATGTAACGTATATATATACATACATACATATATATATATATACACACACACATATATATATATTATATATATATATATATCTGTGGGGTTCTAAGGAATGACTGACTGGACAAAGAGTCTGACTGGGGACATGTAGCCATGGAAAATACTGTTCTTAAGGGACAAAGAATGTGGGGCCTGAGCTTGCTCAGGAACGGAATGGAAATACAGGTATAAGGAAGCATGAAGGGACAGTGACAAAACCAGCAAGGAAGGAAACAAAGTCCAGCCATCCCTTACCTAGAAGGTCATGTCAGTGAGGCTGAATTTTGTAAGCTGAGCTTGGGAGTCGCTGCTGGTCTCGGCAGGCTGGTTCTTTTGCAGCTCAGGCAAGGGATCCCACAGCACAGCTTCGGGAAGATGGCTGGGATTGAGTAAGTGCACTTGGAGAGGCTGTATATATATGGCACCATCTGGGGGCTGGAGAGAAAGAGGAGAAGGGAAACTCATCCCAGCAATGACTGGAATGCATCAGCTATGCAAAACAAAACTCCTGGGAAAACCAAACTGGGTCTTGAATTGTGGTTCAAGGAACTAGCCATGGGACAAAGAGCTTGGGCTTCCAGGCCAGCGGTGGGAGCCCAACCCACGTTAGGAGTTAGCCATGTGCTTTAGATGTCAGTGTAAAGAAACGGCCAGTGCCCGGCCTTGCCTTCCAGTGTTAGAGTAATCCTAAAAAGAACCACCTGCCACAATAGGAAATCTTAGCAGCCTTCTTGAGAGAACAACCGGGAAGGGAGGTGAACCAGCTCCTTCTTAGCTAAGCAGGGAGTGTTTCCAGAACAGGACTGAAGCAACCATGGAAAATTTCTTCGCTTGCTTTTTGGACAGGCCAGGGATTTCTGAAGCTTGTTTCTTAGCCACCTGCGTCTGAATCGCCCTGGGTTTGTTTGTTAACCATGTGGATATTCAGGAGCCACCTTAGACCAAGTGAGTGTGTATCGTCAAGGATGGGATCTGGAAACCTGTATTGTAAATTGTAACCAGCTCCCCGAATGATTCTTGCACACATAGAGTCTGACGACTGCGTGGAAGCCGACTTGTCATTGTCAGAGCTCCTGTTTCTCCTTTGGCAGGGGCATCAGAATAACCTGCAGGCATGTCCAATCTGCAGCCCATGGGTCATGTGCAGCCTAGTATACTTGTACATGACTACAACACATAACAGTGTCAAAAGTTTAGGGCTGAAGAGATGGCTTAGCGGTTAAGGAGCTTGCCTGCGAAGCCTAAGAACTCATGTTCGATTCTCCAGGTTCCACATAGACAGACGCAGTGACACAAGCACGCAATACCACACATGACCACAAGGGGGCGCACATGTCTGGAGTTCCTTCACAATGGCTGAAGGCCCTGGCATGCCCCTTCTCTGTTTCAAAAGAAAAAAAAGAAATTTTTTTTTTAAAGTCTTTAAAAAATGTTTGGACATTTCTGAGCCCTAGAGGACTTACTGTGCCCCACTTCCAGAGTTTCCAATTCAGCATGTGTGGTGGGGCCTGAGGATTCACTTATTTTTAAAATTCATTTTTATTTATTTGAGACAGAGAGAGAGAGGCAGAGAAAGGGAGAGAGGGGGACGGAGAGAATGGGCGCACCAGGGTCTCCAGGCACTGCAAACGAACTCTAGACGCGTGCGCCCCCTTGTGCATCTGGCTTATGTGGGTCCTGGGGACTCAAACCTGGGTCCTTCAGCTTTGCAGGCAAGCGCCTTAACTCTCCAGCCCAGATTCACATTTCTAACAAGTTCCCAGGCCCCGATATTGAGCCAGGGGCTACACTTTGAGAACTGTTTGGCTTAGGGCACTTCTCTTTACCTGGAAATTTCTTGAATGTTCTGGAAGTCTGAAATGCCACTTCTCACTCATATGCACTGCTGAGCCAGCTTCCACCACCCTGTTACTCAATATGACTAACAAGCGTGACCTCTCTGTCACCTTATTAGATAACTTGTCATTTTACATGGATAACACCAAAGGGGATTCACCTGGAAGACAGTAATATTTATTATTCTAGTTCCACATATTTATACTATCATCATCCCCTGGCCTTCGATAGTATTGGCAGCGACCTGTTCAATGTCCTATCAGGTTTGGCCTTCAAAAACTAAAACCAACCCTTTCTTGTGCAAAAACAAAAATACAAAAAAAAAAAAAAAAAAAAAGGTTCAGGTTAAAAGAGGAACTTGTGAATATTCTGAAATTTAAAAAGTGTTATTTTCGGGAGGCTTTCAGGGACAGGATGTCCCCGCCATCAGCTGGAGGAAGCCAAGCTTTGATAAACACTATTTTGCCCTGTGCACATCAAAGGGAACCATTTATTCAAGGAAGGGATGGAAGTATTTGATGAGGCCCTTCTGCAGACACCCTGTAAACAGGATAAACCCTATCAATGAAAGCTTAGCCCCACAGCCACACCGGGTCCTGGGGAACAATGAAGCGAGCAGAACTGTGGGTGGCGAGGAAAAGAGGTTCAACCCTGACAAGGCTGTTCTGCCAAGAGAATGGCCGTAAACAGGATTAGTCGTAATGAGATTATCAACCGGGGGACCTGGAGGATGGAGACTTCAGGGTTGCATAAAGAAATGACACATAAATAGCTTGTAGGGCGAGAGGCTTACAAAGGAAGAGGCCAGGGCTTCACAAAGTAGTTTCCTTCCAGCCCAAGGATGCCGCTCTCCTCGGATGAAAAATGGCCACTAGAATTGCAGTTATTGCTTGGTGAAGTAGAGGAATTGGGGAGTGGGGTGCTAAAGCACCAGTGTGGTTGTTATTTATTTATTTATTTATTTATTTGAGAGCGACAGACATAGAGAGAAAGACAGATAGAGGGAGAGAGAGAGGATGGGCGCGCCAGGGCTTCCAGCCTCTGCAAATGAACTCCAGATGCTTGCGCCCCCTTGTGCATCTGGCTAACGTGGGACCTGGGGAACCGAGCCTCGAACCGGGGTCCTTAGGCTTCACAGGCAAGCGCTTAACCGCTAAGCCATCTCTCCAGCCCCAGTGTGGTGGATTTTAAGAGCACTACCATGCTGGCAAGTATATTTGGTTGCTACAATGAGGTGAGAGGAAGCTCCTGGCATCGAAGGGCAGACAGCATGTATGTTCCTCCACCGCCTGCAGTGCCTGGCACGCCTTGCCTTGCCCAACACAGACTGCTCCAGCTCCCACAGCAGGGGAGGCAGGGCAGCTCCAAGTAGACAGCGGGATATTGGGTACAAGCACGGCAGCGGGTGGGTAGGAATGGACCGCCATCCTCGGACCTCAGTCTGGAGGGATGTTAACAAAAAAAGGTTAAAAGAAAATCACACAGCCTGTTCTCGGGCTCAGATGAAAAGAATGCAGGGGCTGGAGAGATGGCTCAGTGGTTAAGGCACTTGCCTACGAGTTTGATTCCCCAGGACCCACGTAAGCCAGACACACAAGGTGGCACATGCGTCTGGAGTTCAAGTGCAGTGGCTGGTAGCCCTGGCATGTCAATTCTCTCTCGCTCTCTCTCTCATAAATAAATAAATAAAATATGTTTGTTTTTTTTTTTAAAGCATGCAAAACGCTACGTGTTAAGGGCAATTCTACAAAAATGGGTAGGCAGCATTTGTATGGTCGTCAGTTTTCATGGGAAGGCTGGAGACGTAGTTCAGTGAACAAGGTCTGCCCTGTGTGAGGTCCTGGGCCTGATGACCTGGCACACACATGCACGCATGCACACACCCGTGGTAGATGGATTAGGAAAGAAAGTTTCTTTAGGAAAGTGACAGAGACAAGGGTAGAGAATCACAGCTGGGCGTGGTGGCGCACGCCTTTAATCCCAGCACTTGGGAGGCAGAGATAGGAGGATCACCACGAGTTCGAGGCCACCCTGAGACTCCTAGTGAATTCCAGGTGAGGCTGGGCTAGAGTGAGACCCTACCTCGAAAAACCAAAAAAAAAAAAAAAAAAAAAAAAAGGGGTAGAGAATTGGGATTCAGTCCCTTGCTCCAGCTGGGCTCGGGTTTTACATGGCACATCCCTCTGTGAGCTGAGCCGGCAGCAGCGACCATGTGGCTCTGGGTTGGTTTCTCGCTGCCTTCAGGATAAAAACTGCAAACACCCTGGTACTGGATGGAACCCATTCAGCATAGCCCCTGCCTGTGCTCAGTGTTAAAGGGTTTTTTGTTGTTGTTCATTCTTATTTATTTATTTGAGAGTGACAGAGACAGAGAGAAAGAGGCAGATAGAGAGAGAGAGAATGGGCGTGCCAGGGCCTCCAGCCACTGCAAACGAACTGAACTCCAGATGCATGTGCCATCTTGTGCATCTGGCTAATGTAGGTCCTGGGGAATCGAGCCTTGAACCAGGGTCCTTAGGCTTCACAGGCAAGCGCTTAACCACTAAGCCATCTATCTGTCCAGCCCCTGTGCTCAGTGTTAGCTATGACAAACTTGCCCATTCTCCAAGCCCGGGGCCCTTTCCTGACATAAACCAAGTGGCTCACTGCGACTCCTCCTCAGTTCCTGTAGCATGGTTGTCCCAACTCCCTGCGTCCTGGATGCACCTGCGGGTGGTTCTAGAGTTAATATGGGGTTTACTCCTGGACACGGGGCAGCCACTCTGCCGTAGTCCTTCACTCACTTGCTCCAGGGGAGATCTCGGACTGTCAGCCCAGCTTCTGGTGCATATCAGATCCTCAAGGAGTATTTGCCAAAAGCTGGAAAGAATTTCACTCCTTGTTGCATTTCATTGTCAACCTCGTGGTGAGAGTGACAGAGCATCCCATCTTACAGGAAAGTGCATGCGTGGTTTTCGTAGCGGAGGAGGAAGATGACCCACACCTATGGGGCAGGCTTCTCCCAGGAGAATTCATCAGACAAAATAGAGAGTTGTGACACGTGTGTCAGGGACAAGGGTTTTGTATATTCAAGGCTTTCCATGTTCCCTCGGGCACCCAAAGCAAAGACGGTACCCAAGTCTCCAGGAAACTGTTTGAAAGACATAGCCTTAAAGGTCCCGAGGCTAAGATCAGCGTGTGAGTCAAGGTGGACGGCTCCCATTTCACCAACCTCATTGCTCTGGCACTGTTAACCATAGGGCCACCAACCAGTTCAGTCCAGGAAGCCACGGACCAGGAACTGTTGAGCTGCAAGTCCTTGCAATGCAGGAGAGCTCTGTGGGCTCTGGAGATGGGAGGGCAAAGCCAGCCTCAAGACATAGCATGGCAACCATCATTAGTGTTCAGGGACACACATCCCACATGGTCTCTGAGGGTGTAGTGAGAGACAAAAGCATGGAGTGATAACAGGGCTGAGTGAAAAATGGTGGGCAATTCCATAATGCCTTAAATTTTTGCTTAATTTATTTATTTTATTTTGGAGAAAGGGGGAAAGAGAGAGAGAGAATTGGTGCACCAGGGCCTCAGCCACGGCAATCAAACTTCAGATGCTTGTGCCACCTAGTGGGCATGTGTGACCTTGTGCTTGCCTCGCCATTGTGCATCTGGCTTATGTGGGATCTGGAGAGTTGAATGTGAGTCCTTAGGCTTTTCAGGCAAATGCCTTAACCGCGAAGCCATCTCTCCAGCTCGCTTAATTTTTTATATGTAGCTTTCCTCTATTAGGTTATAAGTGCTTTGATACTATTGGCAGGTTAGGAAATCTATTCTATCATCTGTCTGTCTGTCTATCTATCTATCTATCTGTCTATCTATCTATCTATCTATCTGACATCTATCTAATAGCTTGGGGCTAAGAAGTACTAACATTTTTTTTTTCCAAAGTAGAGTCTCGCTTTAGCCCAGACTGTCCTGGAATTCACTATGGAATCTCAGGGTAGCCTCAAACTCATGGCGATCCTCCTACCTCTGGGATTAAAGGCATGTGCCACCATGCCTGGCAAGTGCTAACATTTTAACTAAGTGATTAACTGTCTCCCACCATCAAATTTCTGGAAAGTGCCTTTCTAACACCTCTACATCCTTCCTTCTAACTTTGTGGGTTCTGTAGCCATAATGTGACTGAATGTCTACTTAAACAAGCTTCTGGAAACTTCCACATTCCCACATCCACTGGGCCTGTTCTGCTGACCCCACCATCTCTGTGACACCCAGCTCCGGGAGAACTGCCTTCACTTCACATCTGCTTCTGTGTGGGTGGGGCATCTCTCGCCTCTTCTGACATCTTTGTGAAGATGGCTTTCAGGCTCCTCGTGGCTCTGCTCCCTCTTTTTATCACCTCCAAATTGGCCATTGCCCACATTTCTCTTTGGATCTTCTCTTCCTTTCCAAACGCTACACCGGTCATCTCATCGATGGTGTGAGCGATAACTTCTCCGAGGATGACCCCCAAATCCAAAAATCAAGTTCTGAAATTCTTCCCGGTCTTTTGGAGTCTGGTCCGTTGGAAATGGAGGCGCAGCGTGTACCAGGAAGCCCCCCGGCCCAGTAGCTCAGGCCAGAGGTCGGTGGCTTGTGCGTCCTTTCCTCTCCCGCTTCATGGGAGGTAATGTGAGGAGGTGGGACCTTGGGAGGTTGCTAGGCTTGGGCAAGGCTAGGGCCTTGAGTCCCAGGAGAGCTGGCTTCTTCTCCCTGCCATGTGGAGACACCACAGATATCATGTGTGAACACTGTGAAGGCCTCACAAGTCATTTGTGTGCCAGTGTTGTGGCCAGAGAGCAGGAATGGAGAGGAACGTGAAAGACAGTTGACAGAGAAAGACCAGAAACCCTTCCACAGCTGGGCTACATGTAACAAACGGAGCACGTTTCAGAAAAACCCAGTGACATACAAATAGGGGAGAAGGTAGGTCCTCTGTAAATGACCTAAAGGGCCTCTAGACTCATGGCCAGTGCTTTAAAAAATACATATAATTTATTTGAGAGAGAGAAGCAAGTAAAGAGAGAGATTGGATGCACCAGGACCTCTACCCAATGCAAACGAACTCCATGTGCATCCACCACCTTGGGCATCTGGCTTATGTGGGCACTGGGGAATTGAACCTGGGTCTTTAGGCTTCACAGGCAAGAGCCTTAACCTCTAAGCCATCACTCCAGCCCCTCTCTCCCTTTCTCTCTCATCAATAAATACAAATACAATATTTTTTTATAAAAAGATGCAAGTGCAAGGATGTGATTCACCAGCAGGCAGGTCAATTCAAAGTAGAGACTGACCACAGTGATGAACATGAGAAGAGAATGTTCTGGAAGACCTGACCCTCTTTGTATAATAAAATGCTTCTAGGGGCTGGAAAGATGGCGTAGCGGTTAAGGTGCTTGCCTTCAAAGCCAAAGGACCTTGGTTCAATTTCCCAATACCCACGGAAGCCAGATGTACAGGTGGTACATGCATCTGGAGTTTGTTTGCAGTGGCTGGAAGCCCTGGCGCACCCATTCTCTCTCCCTCCCTCTCTCTCTCTCTTTCCCTCTCTCAAATAAATGAAAATAGATTATTTTTAAAAATTAAAAATATATTATAAAATGCTTCTATATTTACAGGGACCTAAGTTTAGCCCCTGGAGGAATTAGGATGCTTGGGAGATTCCCCTGTCAAATGACAGCAGCTAGTCTGTGAGAGGCAGACCAGCCATTCTGAAAATCCATCAGTGTCCTTAGAAGTGATACTTTTCTTTTTTTAAAAAAATACATATTTTATTTACTTATTTTGAAAGAGAGAGAGAGAAATGGATGTGCCAGGGCCTCCAGCCACTGCAGACTCCAGATGTATGCACGCCCCTTGTGCATCTGGCTTATGTGGGTCCTGGAGAATTGAACCAGGGTCCTTTGGCTTTGTAGGCAAACGTCTTAACCGCTCAGCCATCTCTCCAACCTAGAAGTGATACTTTTCTAACAGTGGTATGTGGTACTCCTTTTCACAACAGTAAACAGCATGTCTCTTTCTTCCTCCACATTCTCCACCTCCACCAGTGTCAAACTGTTGGTAGTTTTGGAACAGTGAGCTGTACGTGGTGGTATGGAGAGTGGGGTCTCAGAGGGGAAAGTGGGGAAGGAAGGAGAGTTACCATGGGATACTGTGTACAGTTATGGAAGTTGTCAGTAAAAAAGTAAATTTAAGGCAAGCATGGTGACTCACGCCTTTAAACCCAGCACCCAGAGGTAGGAGGATCGCCATGAGTTCAAGGCCACCCTGAGACTACAGAGTTAATTCCAGGTCAGCCTGGACCAGAGTGAGACCCTACCTCAGAAAAAAAAAAAAAAAAAACCTAACATGTAGCCAGACATGATGGCACACGCCTTTAATCCCCCCACTTGGGAGGCCGAGGTAGGAGGATCACTGTGAGTTCAAGGCCAGCCTGAGACTACATAGTGAATTCCAGGTCAGCCTGGGCTAGAGAGAGACCCTGTCTCAAAACTAAAATAAAAACAAACAAAACTAATATGCAGACATGAAATCACATGGTGTACCCTTTTGAATGCTTTCCTTTGATTATTTAACATGCATCCAAATGATTTTAAATTCAAATGCTCATTCTTCGAATCACCCTGCACATGCTGGGATGCTTTGGGTAATGTCTTGGACTGTGCTTCTAGCTCAGGGTTCCAGGCTGCACCAGAGCAGTCCACAGCCTTCCTGTGCTTCATCCCCTCATCTTAGAAGGGGCTCTGCAACCTCGCACGTGAGTCTGGGTCCCCGGGGTGAGAGCAGAACCTGTGGCTGGAGATGCTCTTGTCTTTTTCACCTGTCAGTATTCTGTCTTGCAATGTGGGCCTCTGCTACTCAATATTATTTTCTGAAACTTCCATCTCCTTTCACATCCTTCCCCCTCTTTCTAGTTCTCCTTCCCCTCGACTCTCTCTCACACACACAGAGCCTTTCCATCTGCCCACCTCTGTGAACATCGCTGTATGTTTTTATCTTAGTAGGATAGAGAGTGTTATTTGAGAGGCGTGGGGCAGTTCATGTAGCTGACTCATCTTGACCATTGAATGTTCTAGCAAGAGGCCCTGAGGTGACCTACATTCCCCTTTCCATTCAGTGCGCAAAGGAAGCAATACACAGATAGGATTAGTACTTTTCCTAAAATCCACTCCTACCAGTGTTGGAACTAGCATTGCTGAGGACAGGACCGGTCAAGCACACGGGGTTTTATGTTGACTGGCATCATGAGAGTCAAATCAAATGAGAGGTGATTATATTGATACACATGCTATTTTTCAGCCCATTACTGGGGATTTTGGGGGGCATTTTTTTTTTAGAAATACAGCTTTTATTTATTTATTTGAGAGAATGGGGAACAGATAGAGAGAATGGGCACACCAGGGCCTCCAGCCACTGCAAACAAACTCCAGATGCACGCACCCCCTTGTGTATCTGGCTTACATGGGTCCTGGGGAATCAAACTTAGGTCCTTTGCTCTGCAGGCGAGCACCTCAAACACTGAGCCATCTCTTCAGCCCCAGCGCATCACTTGGAATGAATGATTGTGTGTTAGTTATATTGTCTTGAGACAATGCTACTTTTTTCAAGGTAGGGTCTCACTCTAGCCCAGGCTGACCTGGAATTCACTATGTAGTCTCAGGGTGGCCTTGAACTCACAGCGAGCCTCCTACCTCTGCCTCCCAAGTGCTGGGATTAAAGGCGTGTGCCACCACGCCTGGTGACAATGCTACTTTTACAAAAAATCTGTGCATTTGTTAATGTTTAAAAACACATGAGAGGGCTGGAAAGATGGTGTTGCAGTCCGGTTCGCAATGCTGGTAGAAATCACCCAACCAAGAGCAGCTTCTGGGAAAAAGAGGTTTATTTGGCTTACAGGCTCGAGGGGAAGCTCCACGATGGCAGGGGAAAACGATGGCATGAGCAGAGGGTGGACATCACCCCCTGGCCAACAGAAGATGGACCACAGCAACAGGAGGGTGTGCCAAACACTGGCATGGGGAAACTGGCTATAAAGCCCATAAGCCCACCCCCAACAATACACTCCCTCCAGGAGGCATTAATTCTCAAATCTCCATCAGCTGGGAACCTAGCATTCAGAACACCTAAGTTTATGGGGGACACCTGAATCAAACCACCACAGATGGCTTAGCAGCTAAAGGCACTTGCTTGCAACGCCTGACTACCTGTATTTGATTCCCTGGTGCCCAGGTCAAGCCAGATGCACAAAGTTGTGCATGTGTCTGGAATTCATTTGCAGTTGGCAGGAGGCCCTGGCACACTTACATTTTCTCTGTCTCTCTCAAAGAAAGAAATACATAAAAATATTTTTCAATGCAGATTAAAACTACATTGAGATTCCATCTCACTCCTGTCAGATTGGCCACCATCATGAAAACAAATGATCATAAATGTTGGCGGGGATGTGGAAAAAGAGGAACCCTTCTACACTGCTGGTGGGAATGCAATCTGGTCCAGCCATGGTGGAAATCAGTGTGGAGGTTCCTAAAACAGCTAAAGATTGATCTACCATATGACCCAGCTATAGCACTCCTAGGCATATATCCAAAGGACTCATTTCATTTCCTTAGAAGTACATGCTCAACCATGTTTATTGCTGCTCAATTTATAATAGCTGGGAAATGGAACCAGCCTAGATGTCCCTCAACTGATGAGTGGATAATGAAGATGTGGCACATTTATACAATGGAGTTCTACTCAGCGGTAAGGAAAAATGAAGTTATGAAATTTGCAGAAAAATGGATGGACCTGGAAAGGATTATACTAAGGGAGGTAACCCAGGCCCAGAAAGCCAAGCGCCATATGTTCTCTCTCATATGTGGATCCTAGCTACAGATGACTGGGCTTCTGCGTGAGAAGGAAAATACTTAGTAGCAGAGGCCAGTAAGGTAAAAAGGAGATATAAAGGGAAGAGAAAGGAAGGGAGGAGGATACTTAATAGGTTGATATTGTATATATGTAATTACAATGATTGTAATGGGGAGGTAATATGATGGAGAATGGAATTTCAAATGGGAAAGTGTGGGGGTGGGGAGGGAGGGAATTACCATGGGATATATTTTATAATCATGGAAAATGTTAATAAAAATTTTTAATTTAAAAAAAATATTTTTCAAAAGCACGTGAGGGCCAGGCCATACTTTAAGACTCGTATAAGCTCCACTGCTCATCTCCCCAAAGGCACAGATGAGGGAAAGGAGGTGAGGAGAGCGTGAGTCGGCCACTCAGCACAGAGCTTGCACCGGCAGCCCTCTCTCTGTTCGCTTTCTGCTCAGTGTTGGTACTGAGGTCTCATTGTTAAGAACATGTTCTTTAACTTTCCTGCTTATCTCTAAGCTGAAGAAAATCTGTTGGTTTTTTTTTTTTCCCCTTCCCTTTTCTGTTTGATTTTCCAATATTCAGTTTCCATGGCCTTAAAGGAAAAGTATATGAAATCTGACCTGAACAAAAGCACTCTGTTTGTAACCTGATGGCAGACCTGGGATGTCACCAGTTCCAGTGAGGTGTAGGGTTCTCTGAACACCTTTCAACAATTTTTCGAAGCGGCAGATGGTTCATTTCCATCACGCCACCTGAAGATGTGGTGTGAGCGGTACGTTTCCTAAGCTATCCAGACAGCAAGCTGCAAAGTGAGGGGCGAGACTGGAAGCTGATGGAATTTTTATTGATTGATACTATATTACCATTTGTTGCTCTTTTTATTGTTTTTTGCATTTAGACACATGCACATTTAAAGTTGAAATTGAAGGCTGCAACATTCACAGAAATCATAGTTATTTTCCTATTTTTTTAGAAATCATAGCTTTTACTAGTACAGACGTCTCATGGACCAGATAACGTGTGACATCACTTTCTACTTTAAAATTTACAATTCTCTGTCAAAGAAAAATAATGAGCTAGGTGGATGAACTGTGGGAAATATTTCAATATTGTTTTCTTCAAAGAATCTGCTGCATATATGCTTAAAAAATATTGTGCTTTCAAGCCGGACGTGGTGGCGCACGCCTTTAATCCCAGCACTCGGGAGACAGAGGTAGGAGGATCGCCATGAGTTCAAGGCCACCCTGAGAATACAGAGTGAATTCCAGGTCAGCCTGGGCTAGAGTGAAACCCTCCCTCAAAAAAAAACAAAACCAACAAAATATTATGTTTTTTGTTGTTTCGTTGGTGTCAATATTACCAGCGTCTTTGGTAGGAGAATGTCATGGAAAAGTGTAGGCAAAAGGCTTCCCCTCCTGAGTCGAAAAGGTCAGCTATGTGATTTAAATTATGGAATCAGGACTAATTTCATATTCTTTGGCAATTTCCCCCTCTCATCTTCTCTTTCTCATCCTTTCCTCTTTTCATCCATGGTGGGAAAGAGTGATAAGGAAACGTGGCTGGGCTTGTGGGGTGGAAGGAAAGGACCTAACTTTCAAGGCCTTACCTTAATTCCCATGACGAATGAAGTGTCACGTATAATGTCAAATACATCTTCTCTTTGAGGAGAGCAGAGCTTGTATGTCTCTCTTCCCGTTGCTTAATGTTCCATTCCATAAACAATCACAGCTCGCCACATTGGCTGGCCAAACAGTCCAATCCAAAATGGTTCTTTCGGCCTGGAGAGATGGCTTAGCTGTTAAGGCACTTGCCTGCAAAGCCTAAGGACCCAGGTTCGGTTCCCCAGAACCCATGTAAACCAGATGTATAAGGTGGCACATGTGTCTGGAGTCCATTTGCAATGGTTGGATTCCTTGGCATGCCCATATTCTCTCTCGCTCTTCACTCTCCTTTTTTCTCTCCTGCTCTAATAAATAACTAAAATTTTAAAAATAAAAACCAAAATAGTTCTTCCCTACTTTTCTAGTCCTTCAAAGGTGATAGTCAGGCTCCATGATCTACCTTCCTAAGTCTGTCAGTCAACCTTAGGAAAAACTCAGGACAAACTTCTGTTGACACTGTCATTCACCTCCTGGTCTCCTGTCATTGCCTCTCCATAAAGAGGCCTAGCCTGGGCTGGAGAGATGGCTTAGTGGTTAAGCGCTTGCCTGTGAAGCCTAAGGATCCCGGTTCAAGGCTCGATTCCCCAGGACCCACGTTAGCTAGATGCACAAGGGGGCGCACGCATCTGGAGTTTGTTTGCAGTGGCTGGAGGCCCTGGTGCGCCCATTCTCTCTTGCGCGCTCTCTCTCTCTCTCTCTCTCTCTCAGTCTCTCTCTGTCACTCTCAAATAAATAAGAATGAACAAAAAATAAAAATAAAAATAAAGAGGCCTAGCCTAACCAGCAAAAGTTATCCTTACCACCATCTTCTGCTGGCCTTATAGGCACAATGATTCCCTATAGAGCCATGCTGGCTGCCCAACCCAGTCTAGATCCCCATGTCCTTTCCAGCAAAGCTCTCATCCAGTTTTCTTACAGGATCCATGGCCTCACTGTCACCACTGAATTCTGTTATCTCCAGGATAACACTTCTCACCCACATATATAATTCCTGCTCTTCAGCCCGAGAGACTCTGGCAATGTCTAGACACATTTTTTTGGTTGTCTGGGCTTGACGAGGGCACTAAGGCACTTGGCACCTAGCAGGTGGAAACCACATACACTACACAGGAGAGCCCAACAGCGAGGTCCCATCCAGCCCGGTGCCAGGGTGTCAAGGAGAAAAAGCCTGCCGTAGGAGGTGGTAGAGGCCTTGATTCTCTTCCCACACATCTGGCAGAAAGACAAACAGAAGAAAACAAACGCTCTCTGTCCTCAGGCACACACCTGGAACTTTCCATGTTCTCCCCCACTTTTCAGCCCAGGACTGCAGGAAGCCAGCAGCCTTGAAAACCAGCCTTCCCGTGCCCCGTGTGACCCGGTCACATGCAGGGGCAAGGGGGTGCTCTGCCCTCGACTCAGAACCACTTCCTGGAAGGTGCTCAGCCCATCAGATGCGTGGCACTGGACAGTTTTGAAGCACCAAGAATACTAGAAATCAGTGGGGAGGTTCCTCAATGACTAAGACGAGTAGGAGCTAGCTACAGCAGTCTTGGATGCACACCTGAAGGACTCTGAGTCAACACACAGAGACACTGAGATGTTCCTGGCCCCGCGTAGCATTCTTTGCAATAACCAAGACAGAGGATCAGCCTAGGTGTGCATCAGCAAATGAATGCATAAAGAAAATGTGGCTTCCAATGGCGTTCTATCTATTATATGGATGTATGAAACTGTGTCGTTTGCAGGGAGAAAGATGGAATTGGAGATTATGATGTCAAGTGAGACAAGCCAGACATAGAAAGACAAGTTGTTCATGTTTCCTCTCACACATGAAATCTATATTTAAATATAAATATATAATATATCACATGGTACATGTGTGTGATGGTATCATTATGAAACCCATTCTTTGGCATGTTCTCTTGAAAAGGAGAGAAAAAGAAAGTTTCTTTCTCGATATGTTTATATAAATACAGACATCGAGAACTGAAATTAGCATGGAATGATGCCTGAATGTTCTGGGCTTTTAAAAAATATTTTATTTATTTATTTATTTAAGGGAGAGAAAGAGGCAGAGAAAAATGGGGGGGGGGGATGGACGCGCCAGGGCCTCCAGCCACTGCAAATGAACTCCAGATGTGTGCCTCCTTGTGCATCTGGCTTATGCGGGTCCTGGAGAGTCGAACCAGGATCCTTTGGCTTTGCAGGCAAATGCCTTAACTGCTAAGCCATCTCTCCAGTTCAGGAAGGATGTTCTGTTTTCAAACACCTAGAGATTACTATGGTATAGCCAGAGCTATTAATGTCCCACACAGGCACCTGCTCAGTACGGTGAAGGATAACAGAGGATCTTAGATAACTATAGGACATTATTCTTCTGAGATCTTTTTACTATCTAGTTCTTTAGGATGGCCAGTTTTCCAGTAGGACAATGTTTTATTTAACTACATAGTCACCGTGGGTCATCCAGGCAAACATAGAGAAGTCAGTACTTTTTATCAAAAATATTTTTTATTGCTTGAACCGGGATTTAGTTTAATAATATGTAACTTTTGATATTTACCCAAACCAGGAACAGAGGACAAATCAAAACTTAGAGCTGTAATTAAGCATTCGATGCTAGCTATTTGTCTTAGAGAAAATGCATCTAAAACAGCAATCTTTCAGAAAGGTAAAATAATCCTAAATTCAAGCTTTGAGGTGAATTGTGGCTTATGAAAAATAATGGGCTAAGCTGGGCATGGTGGCGCATGCCTTTAATCCCAGTACTCGGGAGGCAGAGGTAGGAGGATCGCCATGAGTTCGAGGCCACCCTGAGACTACATAGTTAATTCAGATCCGGGAACACTGGGGCTTCCAGAAGTAAGCACGTTTGACAAGGCCAAAATGTCTAAAAGGTTTGCTTACCGTTATTGTGAACCACAACTGAGGCAACAAATAAGAAACTGAAAACATCCTTGTCCTTTGCCATTTCCTTGAACCATTTTTGCTCTGTTCTCCTGCAAGAGAGTTGTCATTCCAACAAAAACAGACTCATTTAGAAACATCTAGACTCTGTTCTTGTATCTCGCGATACTGTTTGGAGCAGGGTTCAATGACTACTGCTTTATTTGCAATATATTTATATTAAAAGTGAAACATCAAGTTCACACAGGGTGAAATGAAGTACTCTTTATAAACATGCAAACAAATGTAAGTGTTCACTGCCAAAAACATCTAAATAAACCAAACCAGAAACAAGAAATGTCTCCTCCAGCCACACTGTGTAGCTCTTCCTGTTGCCTGTTAAAAAGGATGAAGGAAATGTTAATTCGCAAAAGCAAACTCAATCACAAGCAACCGTAAATTGTTCTTACCAAGTTAAGGGAGATATGTCCCTTACACCTGGCTAACTACATTATAAATTGATGTTAAAAATAATTCTAGGAATTCAATATTAGAATTTAATGCTAATTGAACATTAAAATTCTAATATTAACATTTTCTGGATTTTTGCCAATGGTCTCGAACATAATCACATTTTCGTCATGCATATCTGTTTGCATGCTTCTATAAACATGATGAAGGATCTTTGATTAAAAAAAAAAATAGAAGGCTGGAGGGATGGATGGCTTAGCGGTTAAGGCTCTTGCCTGCAAAGCCAGAGGACCCAGGTTCAATTCCTCAGGACCCAGGTTAGCCAGATGCACAAGGGGGTGCACACGTCTGGAGTTCATTTGTAGGGGCTGGAAGCCTTGGCATGCCGATTCTCTCTCGCGCTCTCTCCCTTTCTCTCTGACTCTAATAAAATAAATTTTAAAAAGAAATTCTTTTTATATTCTTGAATTCTAACACACCCCCACATACTTACACATGAGCCCATGTAGTGTCCTGGAGAAGAGAGACACCAGCCCTGCATGCCATGATCTCTCTTACTTATGGATCTGGCATTATTGATCATCACCAAGGAAACGAGGTCTCAGATCAAGACAAGGCACCGGAGAGGAGCCCGCAGTGCGCCTGCCAGCTCAGTAGCCCTGGAACCGGAGGAACAGGTTTAGTACCTGCTTTGATCTTCAGGGCACATGAAACTCAGGACACTCATTGAGAGGAGAATTTGGAAGGTCCTGGTTCTGGTATCTTTTCTGAGAAGAGATGAGAGGGAAACTGGCATGCTGTCTGTGGTGGTTTGATCCAGGTGTCCCTCATAAACTTAAATGTTCTGAATGCTAGTTTCCCAACTGATGGAGATTTGGGAATTAATGCCTCCTGGAGGAAGTGTATTGTTGGGGGCAGGCTTATGGGTGTTATAGCCAGTTTCACCTTGCCAGTGTTTGGCATATTCTCCTGTTCCTGTTGTCTACTGTATGTGGGCCAGGGGGTGATGGCCACCCTCTGCTCATGCCATTTTTTTCCTTGCCATCATGGAGCTTCCCCTCAAGCCTATAAGCCAAAATAAACTTCTTTTTCCCATAAGCTGCTCTCGGTTGGGTGATTTCTACCAGCAATGCAAACCTGACTGCAACATTATCTTTCACTCATTTGATTCTTTTTTTTTTTTTTTTTTTTTTGGTTTTTTGAGGTAGGGTCTCACTCTGGTCCAGGCTGACCTGGAATTAACTCTGTCATCTCAGGGTGGCCTTGAACACATGGCAATCCTCCTACCTCTGCCTCCCGAGTGCTGGGATTAAAGGCGTGCACCACCACGCCCGGCTCTCATTTGATTCTTTTTGTTTTGTTTCTTGGTCTTCTGAGGTAGGGTCTTGCTCTAGCCTAGGATGACCTGGAATTCACTATGTAGTATCAGGGTGGCCTCGAACTCACTGCAATCCTCCTACCTCTGCCTTCCGAATGCTGGGATTAAAGGCATGCACCACCATATCTGGATCATTTGGTTCTTTCTCTTTGCTATAACATATCATATAAAATATAAACATATATATATATATATATAATCTTAAAGGTCTGCCAATCACATTGCCCTGTGCTAGGAAACCGCCCCCATCAATATGGAAATAGCATACCTGACGTTCAGTGCACAAAAAGGCCCTGGCCCTACACCCATAGTTGAGGATATGGTCACAACCTTTTTCCTACTCTTTTGAATAAACTACAGCTGAAATCTTGCTCCTAATGCCAGAGGCAGGGGAAACCCAGCATTTCTTCAGCACATGGCCCGATCATAAGTAAACAAAGCCCATATTATTTCAGTAACTCCTGAATGAACTTATCAGGTTATGCAATATAGGTCAGTTGGCTAACTTTCCTGCAGGAAAAATCAATAGATGAACATTGGTTGTCGATGTTGCAAAAGAGGAGGCGGAATGCTCCTCAGAGCTCTTCATGCAGAATGCCACTACCAATGCTACCAATGCTACCAATGCTACCAATGCCAGCCAGACGGCAGGGACATAGCATGAGCGCTGCTGACCTCTGCTGCTAAAGGGATGGAGCACAGCAAGCTTAGAGACAGGCGACTGGGTTCAAGTCTCGTCTGCACTGGTTTCCAAGTTACACTACCCACTCAGCCTCATCTGTACATGGGAATCTTTTTTAAAACATATTTATTTATTGGAGAAAGAGACAGAGAGAGAGAGAATGGGCCCTCCAGGTCCTAAAGCCACTGCAAACAAACTCCAGATGTGTGCGCCACCATGTGCATCTGGCTTACATGGGTCCTGGGGAATCGATCCGGGGTCCTTTGGCTTTGTGGGCAAACGCCTTAACAGCTAAGCCATCCCTCCAGGCCCTGTACGTGGGAATCGTAATACCATCTTCCGAAGGCACTGTTGCTTTCTATCTAGTAACAACGCTGTCTATTTATTTATTTATTGAGGTAGGGTCTCACACTCTAGCTCAGGCTGTCCTGGAATTCACTCTGTAGTTTCAGGGTGGCCTCGAACTCACGGCGATTCTCCTACCTCTGCCTCCCAAGTGCTGGGATTAAAGACGTGCGCCACCCTTCTTTTTACTGGTGCCGGGGACTCGTCCAATTCAGGGCTGTTTCAGGTTGGAGACGCTCATTTCCCAGACTCCCTATAGAGGGGCATGGGCCACAGTTGTAGCGCATGAACTAAGCATAAACAGAGCTCACGGAGTGGGGCTGAACCGACGGACACAGTCAGCTGGCACGTGCCTCAGGACTTCCCCAGCCCCCGTTTGGAAGGAGGTGGAGTCCAAAGCAAGGGCACACACATGCGGTAGGGTTAAGAGCATCCGTGGGCAGGTATACATGTAACAGACTCCCTCTCATCCCTGGGGATCCTGTTGAGAGAGAAGGAGGGAGAGAGAGAAGGAGAGGGTTCAACCACAGCCATGCAGCCAATGGACAGGCCACCTAACAGAGCTGATAGGAAGAATTCATGAGATGTGATCATCACATAGCCTGACACGATGCGCCCAGTGATTATCATTTACACCCACTCATCAGTGGGGAAGCGTGACAGTGGGCTAGTCAGCTTTCCGGGGCCATGATGAAATTCCTGAGAAAATTAGCTTCAAGGCAGAAAGGGTTATTTGAGTTACGGTGTCAGAGGCTTTGTGGCCACATAGTTTGGGGCCCGTGTGTAGAAATGCATCGTGGTACCAGGGTGTGGTGGAAGAAAGCTTATGGAGACCAGGAATCAGAGACAGTGGGACCAAGCCACCAGGCCTGTGACCTGCTCCTCCCAACGAGCCTCCGCCTCCTCTAATTTCTACCACCTCCATTCATCTATGAACCCATGAGAGGGTTAACCCATTGTTGAGAGCACAGTCCTCTCGGCCCAGTCGCCTCTCAACACGATCACGCTCAAGAGCCGGCAGGTGAGCCTTTGGGGAGCATTTCAAATTTGAACTGTAATATAAAATAAACTTGAGCAAGATGCCCATCCACAGAGGCACAGGCCTCTGCTAAGGTTGGCACCTCTCTGACCATTATGAACCAACTGACTTGACCTTCTGGCTGTGGTTTTATGGCAGCATCTCCCCTGCCTTGGCCTCAGGGAGTGCCAACGTCCTCCATTCCATCTCATCTCCTTGCTGCCCTTGGGTGATGCCACACGTTCAGAGTCACTCAGGACAGTTTTGAGTCTCATTAACATTCTTGTCTACTTTAGCTCGTAGTAGCATAAACCTATGTACAGATGCATACAGATGCACATGTCATATATATATGAGCATATATAGATATATATATATCCATGTAACTATCACAACAACCAATTCAATAAGCATATAGCCATGATGCCCCCAAATTCTCTTGTACTCTTTTGTAATCTCTTCCTCCTTGTGCCTGCTCACTTGTCCCCCAACTCTCATTAGAAGCTTCTATGAATCTACTGTCTATCGCTAGGTTGTCTTTATAGGATTTCAAGTAACTGGAATCGTTTTGTATCTACTAATTACTTGGCTTAATTCTTTCACTCAGCAAAATTATTCTGAGATTCGTTCATTTTTGCCAACGCCAATAGTTCGTTTCCTATTGCGGCATTCCTCTGTATGGGTATGTCATGGTTTGTTTATTCATTTAAATGTTCAAGGACATATTAGATGCTTCTAACTTTTGCCTATTATAGATAATGCCACCAGGAACATGGGTGTACAAGTTGGGGTGCATAATTTCATTTACTTTGGGCAAATATCTGGGAGCAGAATGATTTCTTCTATACAGTAGGCTCTATTTAACTCTTTCGCAATATGCCAGCCTACAGTTCTACCATTTTGCATTCATTCTGAGGAACATTGCACAGGAGTTCTAGTTCCTCCAGTTTATTTTGGACTTTTTAGTCAGTTCTGTTAGACTATTTACTGATCCTTATGTCAGGACTACGTGGCCTATTGCTACAGCTTTATAATAGTCTTGAAATCAGTTGTCAGTTCCCAACTGTTGTAATCTTTCAGTTATTTTGATTTTGGACTCATTTTTTTAAAAAATTTTGTTTTATTTTTATTTATTTATTTGAGAGCAACAGACAGAGAGAGAAAGAGAAAGAGAGAGAGAATGGGCGCGCCAGGGCTTCCAGCCACTGCAAGTGAACTCCAGACGCATGCGCCCCCTTGTGCATCTGGCTAACGTGGGTCCTGGGGAATCAAGCCTCAAACCGGGGTCCTTAGGCTTCATAGGCAAGCGCTTAACCTTTAAGCCATCTCTCCAGCCCCTCATTTCGCTTTTTGTTCCAGCTTCTCAAGGTGGAAGGTGAGTTTATTGATGTGAAACATTTTTTAAGAAAATTACACATATTAGGCCATTCGAAGTTATTACTACTCACATTTCTTTTTTAAATTTGATTTTCAGGCTGGAGAGATGGCTTAGCGGTTAAGCGCTTGCCTGTGAAGCCTAAGGACCCCGGTTCGAGGCTCGGTTCCCCAGGTCCCACGTTAGCCAGATGCACAAGGGGGCGCACGCATCTGGAGTTCGTTTGCAGAGGCTGGAAGCCCTGGTGTGCCCATTCTCTCTCTCTCCCTCTATCTGTCTTTCTCTCTGTGTCTGTCACTCTCAAATAAATAAATTAATTAATTAAAAAAATTTAAAAAAAAATTTGATTTTCTTTTATAATTAATTAGTCAAATTATGAGAAAGAGAAAGAATGGGTGTGCCAGGGCCTCTTACCACTGCAGACAAACTCCAGACACATGTGCCATCATATGCATCTGGCTTATGTGGTTCTGGGGAATCAAACCTGGGTCCTTAGGTTTCATAGGCAAGTGCCTTAACTGCTAAGCCATCTCTCCAGCCCCCTGCTTTTCTTTCTATACTGCATCTTGGATCGTTGATCTGACTATATTTCCAAATTCATTATTCTCTTGTCTAAAATATTTAATTTGCTATTAATTCAATTCGGTTCGTTTCTCATGTCAAACATTGCCTTTGTTAGTGTGTGTGTGTGTGTGTGTTAGGTGTGATGTGGTGTGGTATGTTGTGCGCATGTGTGTGTGAAAGCATGGCACCTTGTGCGCACACGCAGGGCAGAACACACCAGGTATCTCCCTTAGTCATCCTTTTCTTCCCTGGTGACAGAGTCACTGATTTTAGAGCTTGTTGCTTTTGTGAGCCCCAGTGATTCTCCTGTCTCGGCTCTCTACAGGACTGGGGTTATAGACATGAATAGCCATGCCCAGCTGTGTATGTGGGTTCTGGGGACTTGAAATCAGTGGTCTCAAGTCCCCACAGGCCCCCATGCTTGTGAAGGAGACTCTCAACCCCTAAGCCATCTCTTTAGTCAGAAACACTACTTTTTAAAAAAGTATTTTATTTTTATTTATTGACAGAAAAGGGGGGGGTAGAGAGAGAATGAGTGTGCCAGGGCCTCCAGCCATTGCAAACGAACTCCAGACATGTGTGTCACCTTGTGCATCTGGCTAACGTGGGTCCTGCAGAATCGAACCTGGGTCCTTTGGCTTTGCAGGCAAACACCTTAACCGCTAAGCCAAACCTCCAGGCCACAAACACTGCCTTTTAATCTCTAAATATGAATTCAAAATTCATTATATCTTCCATGTATATGGAAAGCTCTTAAAGCTATCAAATGGAATTATGTTATCTATTCTAATGTTCATAGTCAAGTCTAACAATTGTGTCATTCTGGGTCAGCTTCATTGCTGTTTCTACTCACGTTTTTCTTCTTAGCACGTTTCCTTGATTAAATGGTAGATGTGATGATTTGTACCTCATTAGATGCTAAATGTTTTTGTATTTTCTTGAATGTGTTTTTACTTTGTTCTGGGAGGGTTAGTTTATCCGAAAATAGCTTGGCCATTTTGAATATGGCTTTAATATTTGGTAGATGGAAATGAGAGTAATTATTCCTCACTAGTGAGCTGAGAGCCATCTTTGTATTTCATGTCATTCCCTGTGAATCATGAGTTTCTCAGATTATGTGATAGGAAATGCAACCCCACCACCTTTAAAAACTATATTTTATTTATTTATGACAGAGGGAAAGGGGGGGAGAGAAAGAGAATGGGTGCACCAGGGCTTCCAGCCACTGCAAACCAACTCCAGATGCATGCGCCACCTTGGGCATCTGGCTTACATGGGTCCTGGGGAATCGAACTAAGGTCCTTTGGCTTTGCAGGCAAGCGCCTTTTAACTGCTAAGCCATCTCTCCAGCCCAGCATCACCTTTTCCTGTGTGGGATTCTTTCCTAGACTGCAGGAATCTATCTCACCTGCTTGCCTACTTTTCTGCCCTGAATCCTTTACTCCTAGCGGAAAGCCTTTGTGATGTTTGCTCTGGGAATCTCTCTCACCGCAGTCTTCCTTCCTGAGAATGCCACCCTCCTAGGTCTGCCTCATCTCTGGGCACGATTTCCTTGGTGTCTCCCTGCCAAGAGGGACGATGGCATGACAGTCCCTTGTTTTCCAGAGAACACAATCCTTTGCTGCTTGATGTTCACTATCTTGGACACCATTTGTGTGTGTGTGTGTGTGTATGTGTGTGTTTATTTATTTTAGAGACAGAGGTAAACAGAGAGAGAGAGAGAAAGAATGCACACATCAGGCCCTCTAGCCAATGCAAATGAACTCCAGATACAAGCGCCACCCTATGCTTACTTGGGAACCGGGGAATCGAACCTGGGTCCTTGGGATTCCCTGCAAGCACATTAACCATCAGGCCACCTCTCTAGCCCATGGACACCATTTTTAATGGTTTGGGGTTGCTTTGGCAATGGAGGCTTATCGTGGTCATGTCACTCCATCTGGGCTGGAAGCAGAGCGCACTCTCCAGTAATGCTTTCCCAATGGCATATGGGGTGTGGGGGGAGGTAAGTTGGGGAGGAGAAAGGGAAGAACTCATTGGTCCTCCATGCTTAGAAGCAGACCCCTGTGACCCCACCCATATATTATTTCTCTGGAAGTCATCTTTCACAGTCATTGGATTTCTGTCATAGGCTGTCCACCCATGGCTTTGAGGTCCCACAGATGCGCAAATCTTTTGCTTAGAAGCCATATGTGAGTGAAGGCCAGATTCTGGCGCCCATGTCTCAGACAATAATCTTTCTTGGCTCGTCTGTTAAGAGGTTAAGTGAAGAAGCTGACTGGCCATTTGTTACTGCTCACCGGGGGCCATTAATATGTCAATGGCAACTCTGTATAAATCTTACTCTCTGCCTGTGTACAGAATACTGATTAGTCTGCAGCAGAATCCAATTAGCTTTTCCTCTTCTCATTCAGTTTTCAATGCAATCATGTTAATGTGGATTTTAATAGTGATTTGTGCAAAGAGCATTCCTGTACCTTCTCCCGTGACTACATACCTTCTTTGTGAGGTCGAAGGAGCCACAAGAGCTGCCTCGCTCATAATTTTCATTCTTCACCATTTCCTGTCGTAAAGTTCTTCATCCTCTACTTTTTAATCATATTTAACTGCACCCCATTCTCCGCGGACTTAGTGCCCTCTTAATGTCAGACTTTACAAAACACATGTTTCCTGGAAAGACTGCACTCTATTAGCCAAGAAGGGACAGGAAATGTTCGTGTCAGCACTCTGAGAACCACCGTCTCCCATGGGAGGGGGTAAGGAGGGGGAGGGGAGGAATACCAAGTTATGTAACAGAAAGTTCTAGCAGGCCAGAGCAAAGTATTCACTTCAAAACCAGCTTGGACATTTCTGGAGGGGGTCAAAGCATATTGATAAGCATTTCTGATTAAATAGTTTTTCTGCCCTGGAATTTGTCATGAACCCTGGATGTGTGTGTGTGTGTCTGTGTAAATAACACACTGCTTCCACAATCTACACAGATAAGAACCGAACACTTACCAGAAACAAAGTAATGTAGCAGCTTGGGAAATGTAATTTTCCTAGTCTCAGAGTCCCAAGTCTCTTCCTGAGGAGAGAGGCCTCGGGTAATTCAATTAAAACAGGTCAACTAATAGAAATGCTTAGACTCCTTTTGACAGACACATGAGTTACCAACTTCACCAGAGACCTGCACTGTCCCTTATGACAGCCGGTAGGAACTTGCAGCTATTAAGTACTTCAAGCATGGCTAATGTGAGGAAATAATTGAATTTTAAAGCTGATTCAGTTTCAATTGATTATAGTTTAACATAATACTTGATTCAGTTACCACGATACTCTTAAATATGTGTAGAACCATTTGGAAATATAAATTTACTCTTTCAGTTCTAAGTTTTATAAAGTCTGAGCACAATTTGGGCATATCTTTTCTTTTCTTTTCTGAAGCAGTCTTGCTCTATCCCAGGCTGACCTGGAACTCACTCTGTAGGCCAGGGTGGCCTTGAACTCACAGTGATCCTCCTCGGTCATAGGATTAAAATCATACTCCACCATGCCCAGCCACAATTGGACTACTGATTGTAATTTTTTTAAATATTTGTTTATTTGAGAGAGAGAAAAAGACAGAGAATTAGAGGTAGACAGAGAACGAATAAGTATGGGTGTGTTAGGGCCTCCTATCACCGCAAATGAACTCCAGAATCATGCACCACTTTGTGCTTTACATGGTTACTGGGAAATGGAACCCAGGATGCCAGGCTTTGCAGGCACCTGTAACTGCTGGGGTCTCTCCAGTTCCAATCATAATTTTAAAAAAATATTTGATTTTATTGTTTAATTAAGAAGAACAGAGAGAGGCAGATAGAGAGAATGGGTGTACCAGCGTCTCCGGCCACTACAAACAAACACCACATGCATGTGCCACCTTGTGCATCTGGCTAAAGTGGGTCCTGGAGAATCGATCCTGGGTCCTTAGGCTTCACAGGCAAGTGCCTTAATTGCTAAGCCATCTGTCCAGCCCCTTCAATCATAATTTTTTTGAAAACATTTTTGCATGTAGATTTTGAAGTATAAGAAAAATAGGACAAAAAATATCTTAACTCATTTTAAAACCATGTTTTAAACAAACACTAGATGGATAGATTTCTTGAAAAAGCACCAAGAGCACAAGGAATAGTATGCAAACAGTGTGGCATCAGTCAGCTCTGTGTTGCTGTAGCTGCTGTAATGAAATGCCAGAGACAGGCAACTCATGAAGGAAAGAGGGTTTTTGTTTGTTTGGTTTTTGTTTTCTTTTGTTTTTAATTTAGCTCACAGTCATGGGTTCCACCATTGGTTTAGGACTGGTGAGAAGGGAATATGTAAAGGCAGAAGGCTCTCTCTTTCTCTTTCTCTTTCTCTTCTCTCTCTCAATTGTGTTTTGCTGGGCAATCCAGGCTGGCCTGAAGCTCTTTATATAATCCAGGCAGGCCTTGAACTCATGCATGATGCCCCTGCCTCAGCTGCCTATCTCTTACTTTTTTGTTTTTCTTTTGCTTATTTTTATTTATGAAGGAGAGAGAGAGAGAATGGGTTCTCTAGGGTCTCTAGCCACTGCAAACAAACTCCAGATGCATGTGTCACCATGTGCATCTGGTTTATGAGGGTTCTGGAAAATCAAACCTGGGTCTTTAGGCTTTGCCGGCAAGTGCCTTAACTGCTAAGCCATCCCTCCAGCCCCCTCTGGCTTTTTCAAATCAGCACAGTGAGCACATCATCCCAGGATCCTCACCGTCTGGTTTACTGCACGTGGCCACTGTGTCTTCAGACCATTTCTTTTCATACTTTAGGGCAGTGGGTTAGGCTAACAAGAATCATCTCCTAATCTTGAGATAATTCGAAACACAAAGCCTCTCTTGAGAGCATCAACCTGCCACCTTCTCTCCACAAGTCTGTCAAGGCTAACAAGGTGTCCTTTGTTCTTGCTGCTTTTCCTCCTCCAGGTCCCCTGGGGAGAAAGCTCAGACTTGAAAAGAGAGCTATGACCCAGAACAAAGCCCTTGGATTCCCACATACTGATTAACTCACTTGAGCTGTCCCTGAAAAGGCAGCTAACTGACATGTGCTCACTGGAAAATTTACCCTGGGACTTCTGTTTCTTTCCACTCTGAGTATACAGTGGCACTCTCCAAGTTTTGCTGTTTTTTTTTTTTTTTTTTTTTTTTTTATAGCTTAGGCAAATGTTTATGTATGAAGTGGAATGGGGGCTGGAGAGATGGCTTAGTAGTTATGGTGCTTGTCTGTGAAACCAAAGGACCCAAGTTTGATTCTCCAGGTCCAACCTAAGCCAGAGGCACAATGTGGCGCGTGCGTCTGGATTTGTTTTCAGTGGCTGGAGGCCCTGGTGCACCAGTTCTCTCTCCCTCTCCCTCTGCCTCTTTCTCTCTCTCAAATAAATAAAGTAAAATGAGATGTTAGGAGGTCAGGAAAAGAGTCCTTGGACCCCAGATCCTAGGTATGTGTATACTTCTATAGCAGACATCCTCAGGTTGCTGGGATGAACTTCCACATAAGTCAAAGTTATGGAGGAAGGGATATTTATTGAAGCTTACAGATCCAAGGGAAGTTTCCTAATGGCAGAAGCTGGCCCACTTTCACAGGTCCAAGTAGAGAAAGAAAAAGCCACAGGTCACCAAAGCCAGTACGTGTAAGCACACTTCTCAAACTACAGCCAAAGCTCAGGCACTTTGTGTATCTTTAGAATGGAATCTCAAATCCACTACCACACCTAAGGGGGGGACCCCAAGATCTACCCACAGTGACACCTCCTCCATCCAGGTGGCTGCAGATCTCAATTATAAACTTAAATAAAATCTTGAATTTATTGAGGGCCATCCATGCAAACTACCACATTTTGCTCCTGGCCCCCAATAGATTCATAACTATCTCACATTGTAAATTTTAGTCAGTCCAATTTTAAAGGTCCCCACAGTCTTTATCAACTAAAATAGTTCTAAAGTTCCAAGTCCTAGCTGATAGTTAAGATTATCTCTTACCTGTGAGTCCTGTAAAAATCAAACAAGTTATATACTTTCAAATATAAAGGCATAGAGTAATAATTTTCAACTGGTATAAGGCATAGCAAGGAGCAACTTGAGCAATGCAAACTCAACCACCAAGCAAACATCAAACCCTTGCAGTTCAAGTCTGATATAACCAGTGACTGACAGTCTCTGGATTTCCAATTCTACCCCTCCAGCTGGGCTGGGTTACAGGCTGGTTAGCCAGGGATAACTTCCATCCCAAGCCCATAGCCTCCATGGTAATCCTTGCACAGTCCTGGCATATCCAAACATCCTTGTGTCTCCACTGCCCACCTGTCAATGGCTTTGCCAGCCTCTTCCCCAGGGTCATCATGCCCTGTCTATATGTCACATCTCAGCAGCAACTCTTGGAACTGTGTGTGCCCTTCACGACCATCCCACACATTTTTCATGCTTCTAAAATCATCTCCAGGCTTGGAGGACACAGCCCTGTTCTTAATTCAAGGACGAAACAAATTGTAACCTTGAAAAGTAGGTTCCTTTTCCAGTCAACTCTTCCAAAAGAGTTTGCATTTCTATCACAGTCTTTCCACAGGCATTCTTCCCATTATTTTAATGCTAAGTAGTTGGGCCATCTTCCTTAATATTGCTAATGTGTTTGACAATAGCAGCTTCAATAACCTAAAACCAATCTCTGTGCCAGTAAATTTTAATTTTGCTTGAATTTTCCAACTTAAAATCTTAAATATTTCACTCCCATATCTTTAGCCAAGCACATCAGTACGTTATAACTTTAACCTTGATCAAACTCTATGGGCCTGGGCAGCAGAATGCAGACAGCCCTTATGCCAGTAGCCAAGTTCCAATAAGATTTCCTGCAGTCTTTCCTTCCTGTTAGAAAGTTTATAAGCTAAGCCTCCAAATATAATTTTCTCTGCACTTAGCATTCTTTTAAAACTTTTTTGTTGACAACTTCTATACTTACCAAAAATAAATCATGATAGTCCCCTCCCCTCCCCGACTTTTTCCTTCACAACTTCACTCTCCATCATATCCCCTCCCTCTCTCCATTAGTCTCTCTTTTATTTTGATGTCATCATCTTTTTCTCCTATTATGAGGGTCTTGTGCAGGTATTGCTAGGCACTGAGAGGTCATGGATATTAAGGCCAATTTCTCTCTGGACAATTGCCTTTTAAGGAGTGGTACCCTTCCTTTGGCTCTTACATTCTTTCTGCCACCACAACGCAAGGAACCCTGAGCCTTGAAGAACAAAGGACACCAAAAATCAGTAGAAAGGAAGAAATTAATGAAATAGAAACAAACAAACAAAAAAAAAAAAAAATCCAAAGAATCAATGAAACAAAGAATTGGTTCTTTGAAAGAATAAACAAGATTGATCAGCCCTTAGCAAGTCTGACCAGAAGAAAAAGAGAAGAGATAAAATTAATAAAATTAGAGATGAAAATGGCACCTTTGCACTTAGCATTTTTAAACTCTTATCAGAATAGTCCATAAAACTTCGCTTACCACTCCTGAAGGCATCTTCAGTTGCAGGTACCATGCCCATGTTTGTTCCTCCAAAACAAAACTTCCCAAAGATCAAAATCCATACGGTCAGATTCCTCTCAATCCTTGGTACCAATTCTGTAGTAGCCAGCCTCAGGTCTCTGGAATGAACTTCCAAATCAGGCACAGTTATGGAGGAAGGGATTTTTTTTGTTTTTGTTTTTTTTTTAAGCTTACAGATCCAGGGGAAGTTCCATAATGGCAGAAGAAGCTGAACCGCTCTCATGAGTCCATGCTGAGAGCAAAAAAAAAACGCCACAAGTCACCAATACTAGTACTTGCAAGCAACACTTTAGAAATTCCAGGCAAGGCTCGGTCACTTTGCATATCTTTAGGCTGGAATTCCAAATCCACCCCCACACCTTAGCCCTGGATCCACCCAGAATGCCACTTTCTCCAGCCAGGTGGCTGCAGATCTAAACTACAAACTTAACAAAATCCTGAATATATTCAGGGCCATCCATTCAAACTACCACAACTTCTAACCAAAGAACTGTATAAAATAAGACTGAGAAGGATAATTATTAAATTATTATATTTATTTTAAACACTTTATTTACTTATTTATTTATTTCGAGCAAGAGAGAAAGGCTGATAGAGAGAAAGACAACAGGTGTACCAGGGCTTCCAGCCACTGCAAACGAACTCCAGACACATGCTCCACTTTGTGCATCACCTGGAGAATCAAACTGGGGTCCTTTGGCTTTGCAGGCAAGCTCCTTAAGTGCAAAACCATCTCTCCATGCCTCTAAATTATTAAATTTACTGAGGGAAGTACAGATCCATGAGAAGGAAAGTGAATATACCCATGTGGTCTGAGAGCCCACATGGTGGGTCTGAAAGAAATGTAAAGAGAGTTAGAGAGGACAGAAAAGAAAAGAAAATACAAAGAGCTCATGCCATGTGGAGGGCAGGAGGGGGTAAAGAGCCCGTGTAGAGTAGAGGTCAGGGGGCTCTCCCCCTCATCTCAGCCTGGCTAGGCTGAAACAAGAGGAAACTCACCAGAATCTGGAGGGTCAGGAGTGATCAGGCAGCCCAGAGAGCTTGCCTTCCCCTTAGAAAGGTATTTCTAACTTTACTGGAGTGGGCTTTACCTTCTGGCTCAGGTGAGCCGGAGTGAGAGTTGATTGGTCTGCGCTAAGGGCTGGCTCAGGAAGAGGCTAGCCATGATGCCAGGTTCTGGGGGCTGAACTTGACCAACCACAATGTCAGGATTCGGTTTAAATTTGAAGAGAGGGGTCCTCCCTTCCAGGGAGAGGCTCAGATCTAGGGAACTCCTTTAGGCAAGAAATAAGAAGTCAGATCAGCCTTTGATCTCAGGCAAGTGTAGATTGCATATATTCCTGCTTTCTCTTTTGGGGGCCCAGTCACCCTAACTGCTTAACAAAGCTACCTGACTCCCTCTCACAGAGCACAGGGAGCCGGCCTTTCGTCTTCTCTGTCTTCTAAGACAATGCAAGTCTTCTGGGCAAACATTTTTGCAAGGAGCCACCACTGTTATCCGCTGACATAGACAGCCATGATCCAAGTGAAATGGATAGCAAAGGGAAAGCTTGTGGGCATGAGGGTGCTTGGTGACAGGGTAAAGAGAGAAACAAGGTCCTAAAAGTTTTATGTTTCAGATCAGTGACCGCAAAGAGGCTTGACCCGATCTTCCATGGCAGATCACACTGGGATAGAGGCTCCTTACCAAAGGGCCCTTAACATTTGCCAAGAGGGACAAAACACTCAGAAATCAATAGGCACCACTAAGCACCCAACTGCAGCATATTGACTCTGTGTGGACAAGAGTTTCCAGGAAAGGGAAATCAATGTAGTCTGATGATACTGAAAGATTCTATGTAAAGAAGAGAGATTACAGCGGATAACAAGAGGGCACTTGAGATTTCAGTAGGAGACGGAGTAAAGGAAAGACGCTGGGAAGTAATGCTGTGTTTGGGGAAGAGAGGGAGGGAGGGAAGAGAGTTGAAAAAGGGGAAGAGGAGGGAGAGATGGAAAGACAGAAGGAGGGAGAGAGCGTAGGGCTCAAAGGCTGGGAAGTGTTTGTAATCAGTATTTATTTAGGTGACCATCGGTCCAAATCTTCAAGCTCACGTTATATTTTCCCCAATTCTCTGCTATATTTTCCTCTGGCCCCACCTCAGAGTTTTCTCTTGCTAACTTTAAGTTCTCTTAGCCCTTAGCAAGACACCGCCTTGAAATTCTCTCTAGTGCTTCACATGTGGAAGATGCTTGGGAGCTCCCCACCCGAGGCTGCACGTGTGCTCAGTAAATACCATCCAGCGGCTGCGGTGAATTCATTTCCCTCAACTGCCAGGCCCCGAGAAAACAATTTCAGGTCTGTCACCCTGGCATTATCCAGAGAGAAGCATGGAGGAGCAGAATGCTGGTGACAATGCTGGAAAAATCTTTGGAGGAGCCTCAGAGTCTGAAACGTAGAATACATTTAATAAGAAGCAGTGAGTAAAAAACACATTTTGTCTTTCTTTTCCTCCTTCCTCCCGGCTCCCTCTGTAGTCTCTAGAATTTTCCACCAATGAATTCACTCACAAAGAGAAAGGCAAGTTTGACTACAGCACCTTCACAAAACAGAAGCCTCCGCAAACATCGGTCTGGACGGAGGCCTGTGTCCCTTCGCCTGGCCCTAAATCACGCCTGTAATTTGCTCAGCTTGATTCTACCCTGCGTGTCCAGGCGGTGGTACCCACAGTCCCTCCTGGCCCATGAAGGAAAGGCATCTTTCCTCTCCCCTTCTGGAGCTCTGAGGTGGCTGGCCAAGTGCCCGGCTGTGCCAGAAAGTGGCATGACCACCAGCCCCACTGTGGTCAGAGCAGGAAGAAAATCTGGGGTGTTCACAGCTAAACGATGGTTGGAGGAGCCCTGGCGACTGAGGGTTGGCTGCATAACGGAGCAAAAATAGCAGCAGACATGCACTCTGTGCCACTGCCTCTCCCCAGCACAGCCCCAGGAGACCCGCAGAAAGGATCACTGGGCAGGGCTGGCCTTGGCACGCCTTGTCCTCCAGTTAGACCCAGGGAGGACCCCACAAAGGTTTCTTGTAGGGTCCCTGTGGGGGTTACCTAACCACTATCCAGGGCCCTTCCACATCTAGATGGCGTTTGTTTAGCCACAGGAAAGACACCCCCACCCTCTATGGAACCCAGGGTTTTAGAGATGTGTCTCCATTAGGGAACACCTGGCAGCACTGTCCCTGTAATGGGAGCTTTCTCTTGACACGGGCTTCCCCTGGTGAGATCTTTGCCCCTGCGTCACCAACTTGAAGAGTCATCTGTCCTTGTAGGTTGGATATTTTCTTTCAATCAGAACCAAAGTAGAGCTTACTTCTGTCACTGGTGGCCTCTAGATAACTAGACTGACGCTTTTTTTAAAAATATATATTTTATTTGAGAGAGAGAAAGAGGCAGGGAGAGAGAGGGAGAGAATAGGTGTGCCAGGGCCTCCAGCCACTGCAAATGAATTCCAGATGCATCTGGCTTACGTGGGTCCTGGGGAATCGAACCAGAATTCTTTGGCTTTGCAGGCAAACGTCTTAACCACTAAGCCATCTCTCCAGCCCACAGACTGGCTGCTTTTGTCCTAAGTAGATAGATGCCTTATTCAGTCCCTAGTAGTCTAGGAAACAATCTCTTCTTTTTGCTTTAAAAACATGTGCTTGAGGCTGGCAAGATGGCTTAACTGTTAAGGCACTTGCCTGGGAATCATAAGGATCCAGGTTTGATTCTCCAGTACTCATGTAAGCCAGATGCACAAGGTGGTGCATGCATCTGGAGTTTGTCTGCAGTGGCCAGAGGCCCCTGAGCACCCATTCTCTTCATCTATTTCTTCCCCTCTCTCTTTAATAAAGAAAATAAAATATTTAAAAAAATATGAGCTTGGCCATGTTTATTGCAACTCTACTCACAGTAACTAAAGTATGGAATTGGCCCAGGTGCCCATCAACAGATGAACGGTGCAGGAAACACTAAGATATATACACTAAGGGATATTATTCAGCCAGAAAGAAAAATGAAATGCTGTTATTTGAGGGAAAAGAGATGGGATCCCAAGTTGTTAAGGGAACTATATGAGACGCAGACAGATCAGTATGGTAAGTTCTCTCTCACACGGTGAAACTGCAAAATCCAAGTGGGCCTCCAAGAAGAACTGTGAACCCAAGGGAACCAGGGACTGGGGAGTGTACCCAGAAGGGGAAGGGGCAGCAAGAATAGACTAAAGGTGGCTGGATACAGTCAGTATGTGCAGTACGCATGCGTGGAGACATCACAGTGGCTCTCAGGAATACGCACATTGAGCATGTACCAATATAAACCAGTAAATGGTCCCGGGCAACGAGCAGACATATGTGCAGCAAGAGACTGAGCCCTGGAATCGGGGTCAAGGGCTCTGGGTTCCTTAGCTATTTTTATTCACTTAAGACAAGGAGAAAAAGTACATGCGGCCCTTAGGACGTGAAAATTAAATGTGGCAGCTAAAGCTGGCATCTGCAGGAGCAGCTCAAGCAGGCTGGCACCAAAGAGGCGACACATTTAAAAGGAGTGGTGGTTGCTATCACCACTGAAGAGAGCTGGAGAGAGAGGCCAGTGCAAAGAAACAAGTTGTTCTGTCCAGACTAAGCTTGCAGATCGCCTTACAGCTAAGGAGACTGGGGAGAGGGGCTTGTTAGCTAAAGGCCACGTCCAGCGTCCAGAGCTCTTTTCCTCCCCAAATGCTGGTGTTTCAAGAAACTCCCGTGGCAGGCTGATAGCGATCTTGTTTACACTAGAGCAATACAAATCTTGGTTATAAATATTCAAAGCATAATGAAAAGATTACAGCTCAGTGGCTGGGGTGCAAATTGGTCTGGGTTGTTTACTGCAGGGGGAAGGTTTCCCATCCCTTCTCTCCACCCCCCAATGCAATCCCACACAGAGAACTCAGGGAGACAAATAAATACCTCTCAGTACCCCACAGCCCCACTGCCCAGAGCTTGCCTGGGGAAAAGAGAATCCGCACCGGAGCAGAGGCAAGGTGGCGGGAATGGACTTCCTGACCAAGATCTGCTGGCTTGTGGGGACCTGGCCTGGCTCTGTGTTGATTCTGTCTTTGGGCAGGTTGGAATTGTCCGCCCTCCATATCCTTATCACCTCCTTTGTTGGTTTGGTTTGCTCAAGGAAGCAGCACAGGATATCCAAGGAGGTGGGCGTGTTTCCTTCTCCATTCACTTCAAAGTCGTATTTGAGATATTCCAGGGCCCATCCCAATGCCTCCGTGGGTGGGAGCTGTCTGCCCAAGGACACTTCATTTGTTTCTGTAAGAACGCGGTCCAAAATTCAACCTCCTGTCCACAACAGAAATAGAAAAGAAGAACCATTCGATCCAGGCAAGGTGCAGGAACACCATGAGACACATGCAGTGTGGGCAGAGGAAGTGACAACAGTTGGGGACAGTCGTCATCCTGGGCTATAAGGGGCCAGGCCAGGCGAGGGCACAGACCATAGAGCACGGCTATAAAGAAACTGGAGACCCAGCCAGCTTGTGGCTCCTCGAGGAAAAGGGAATGGTAGGGGGAGCAATGACCAGCCTCCCTTTTCCTTGATTCAGACACCCCACCTGACCTCTGACAGGAGCTGGTCAGTATGGGCTCCCTGAGTACAATGCCTACTGGTCCTGGTTACCCACCCAGGCCAGAGAGCACGTTGGAGCAGACTGATCCACAAATCAGGCACATAGAAGCAGGGTGGAGGGAAAACGTCACTCACATGCAAAAAAAAAAAAAAAAAAAAAAAAAAAAAAAAAAGCCCAGTTGGGGCTGGAGGGATGGCTTAGCTGTTAAGGCATTTGCCTGCAAAGCCAAAGGACCCCGGTTCGATTCCCCAGGACCCACGTTAGCCAGATGCACAAGGGGGCGCATGCGTCTGGAGTTCGTTTGACCAGTGGCTGGAGGCCCTGGCACATCCCTTCTCTCTCTCTCTCTCTCTCCCTTTTTCTCTGTCAAATAAATAAATATATGTCCCTATCTGCCAGCCCTCAACATTCTTCTCTCTCTAGCAAAGTACCAATACATTTCCATGGTATAATACTTTATTTTTTCTGTATTTATTTTTCATGTATTAAAGGGAGACACAGAGAGATAATTGGTGCCTGTGTTTTGTATTAAGGGGCTGCACTAGATCCTGGATACCAGAGGTCAAAGGCCGTCAGTGTCACCTTGGAGACAAGCTACCACTGAGAAGTTTCAATGATCTAAAAGTCTTTACACAAAAGCCCTTCGTCAAACATGTCTGTAATTATATTAATTAACTCAGTATCTGAGAGGGGGCTAATGGGCTATAAAGTCCCAGAACTTGGAGGTGGTTGAAATTCAACTACTTGAGAACCATCGATTTTTTTTTTCTTCCAATTTCACCATTTAATTAAGTCCAATAACTATTTCCAGAAAGCCAGCCATAATGGTAATAGTCTTCTGCTTGCACGGGATTATACCAAGTTTTAAAAATACATTATTTTGCCCTTGAAGTTATTTGGAAAACCATGATGTCAATTTTCTTAAAGAGCTCATATTATGATATTGCATCCTTCCTGGTTGACATCTTGCATGTCACCATTTTGGTGAGCTGAATTATATATATTTTTTACGACATGCTACAATGGTAGTTTTTCTTGTTGTTGTTTTTTCTTTTGGTTTTTTGAGGTAGGGTCTCACTCTAGCCCAGGCTGACCTGGAATTCACTATGGAGTCTCAGGGTGGCCTCGAACTCATGGCAATCCGCCTACCTCTGCCTCCCGAGTGCTGGGATTAAAGGCGTGCGCCACCACACCCGGTTCGAGTTTTTTGTTTTATTTGTTTTTTTGAGGTAGAGCCTCCTGACTCTGCCTCCTGTGTGCATACCTGGCTATAATGATAGTTTTAGAATTATTTTGTACCGTTATTCAGGATAAATTATCTAAGTTTGTGACTGATAATTATGCTCCTACATAATTATCAAACCCTGCCAATCTTCACTCTGCAAGTAGACAGCTAAAGTTGGCCTGAAAGTGACCTATTTGAGAGGCACAGCCCTGAATTTAGAAAGAAAAAAAAAAGAAAGAAAGAAAGAAAACTAACCTCTGGAATTTTCTTATCCAGAAGTGGACAAACTGCTTCTAGGATCAGAGCTTGAGACGTAGGAGAGCTAACTCAGGAGTGGGCTATTCGCCTCCAGCAGCTGCCCGAGGACAAAAGAAAGCAAGGCGAGGTTTAGTCTCAGTCATTAGTAAACCTGCTGCGTCTGTGTCGGTTACTCTGTTTGTTTGCGGCTTCCTCTGCATACGGGTCCTCGCTGGTGCTTTTATTAAGCAACAACAAGCCGGTAATGTGTAAGCAAGCAGCCCAGGGTATGCGCGAAGGGTAAGGAACTTTCCACTTCGGATAAACCTTAAACGCTTGTTACAGGACAGGATTTAGGGGTATGACCCGCTGCACTCTGCTGATCCAGAACACACACACCGATCAGGATAAGTGACCTACGTTCGTGACTGATCATTATACTCCTAAGTAATTATTAAACCCTGATAGTCTTCACTCTGCAAGTGGACAGCTAATCGCACTAAGCCCACCTGCTGTCTTGGGCCCATAAGTACTGACCTTGTTGCCTTCAGCGCTGCGGTGAGCGCTTCTTCCGCACGGCACGTACGCTTGCTCTGAGTCAAGAGTCCAACTGGTCCCCCGTGGACATTGGGCGGAGAGCTTAGCTTCTCTACAAAGTGCTGGTTAGTATTGGTCATCTGTGCTGTTCAGGCCAACGGTACACCACGGCAGAGGACACCTGGCCACATTACTTAAAGTGGGTGGATTACATCGTAAAATTAACTTTAGGCCAAGTCACAATGAAGGAATTTAGCGTCTCACAACAAAAATCTCAGAGAAGTTATTTGTAAGGTTCATAAGAAATACTCCCATAGTTCATTCCCATATCTCATTCTTCTAGTTCATTCCGGCAGTTTGTTCTTCTAGTTCATCCCCACATGAAGAAGAAAAAAGAGAGAAATACATGGCTGGGCTTGAGGATGTTGCCACCTGTAGCAGTTACTCTGCCATTGCTGGGACAAAACACCCGAGTGGAAGAAGCTTACAGAATGAAAAGGTTCGTTTCCAGCTTAAAGTTTTGAGGGGAAGTTTTATCATGGCCGTCAGAGCCAGTCATATCTCCTCATCAGCAGAGAGGAAGAAGAGAGAGTGAACTTAGTGGCAAGCAGGGCTGGCTATAGCCTCATGTGTTTGTAATTAAGTCTCATTTTTTAAAAAAATTAATGTGTTTTTTGCCTGGAGAGTTGGCTTAGCGGTTAAGCGTTTGCCTGTGAAGCCTAAGGACCCTGGTTCGAGGCTTGATTCTCCAGGACCCACATTAGCCCAATGCACAAGGGGGCGCATACATCTGGAGTTCATTTGCAGTGGCTGGTGTGCCCATTCTCTCTGTCTCTCTGTCTCTCTTTCTGTCTCTGTCTGTTGCTCTCAAATAAATAAATAAATATAAACAAAAAAATTAATGTGTTTTTGAGAGAGAGTGAGGCAGATAGGGAAAGAAAGAGAGGGAGAGAAAATGGGCATGCCAGGGCCTCCAGCCACTGCAAACAAACTCCAGACATGTGCACCACTTTGGACATCTGGCTTATGTGGGTTCTGGAGAATCAAACCTGTGTCCTTTGGATTTGCAGGCAGGTGTGTTAGCTGTTAAGCCATCACTCCAGCCCTTAAGTCTCATTCTTTTTCAAAATTTTAAATGGTGTATTTTTATTTATTTATTTGAAAGAGGAGAGAGAGAGAAAGAATGGTGCACCAGGGCCTCCAGCTACTGGAAACAACCTCTAGATGCATGTACCACCTTGTGCATCTGGCTTAAGTGGGTCCTGGGGAATTGAACCTTGGTCCTTTGGTTTTACAGGCAAGCGCCTTAACTGCTAAGCCATCTCTCCAGCCCTTAAGTTTCATTCTTTTTTATTTATTTATTTATTTATTTTGGTCTTTTGAGGTAGGGTCTCATTCTGGCCCAGGCTGACCTGGAATTCACTATGTAGTCTCAGGATGGCCTTGAACTCACAGTGATCCTCCTACCTCTGCCGCTGCTGGGATTTAGGCATGCTCCACCACACCCAGTTTAAGTCTCATTCTTAGTCTCCAACTGGTGGAGCCTTAGGGAGATGGAGTCTTTTGGAGGAGGTGTGTTATTGGGAGCTGGCCTTGGTGTTTATTAGGTCGTCACACTGAGTGTTTAAAGTCCCCAGTGACACACCTGCTCCCGAAGGCTATGTCTCCCAAAGGTTCAACTACCTGGAAATTAAGCTTTACAAACAAACACGGCTATGGGGGAAAATTTTACATTCAAACCCCATACCATCTCATATGAGAAAAAGCCCATTCTGCACAGATGCACTAGCAAACCATACACTTCCATGGTGAGGAAATTTCAGCAAAGCTCTCCCTGGTCTGACTCTCAAAAATGCTTTTCTCCCTTTTATTGTTAATGTATTTTCATTTATATATTTATTTATGAGAGAGCGTGAAAGAGGGAGAGAGAGAGAGAGAATAGACACACCAGGACCTCTAGCCGCTGCAAATGAACTCAAGACACATGCGCCACCTTGTGCATCTGGCTTTACGTGGGTCCTAGGGAATCAACCCTGGGTCCTTTGGCTTTGCAGACAAGCGCCTTAACCACTAAGTCATCTCTCCAGCCACCTTTTTTTTTTCTTTCTTTCTTTTTAAAAATATATATTTATCTATTTGAGAAAGACAGAGAAAAAGAAAAAGGCTAATAAAGAGAGAAAAAAAAATTAAAGAGAGAGAAAGCATGGGCTTGCCAGGGGCTCCTGATACTCCTGATACAAACTTCAGACATATGTGCCACCTTGTGCATCTGGTTTTATGTCGATGCTAAGGAATTGAACCCAGGTTGTCAGACTTTGCAAGCAAGCATCTTTAACCGCTGAGCCATGTCTCCAGCCGAACAGATACATTTCTAAACCTAGAAACAAAGGCAGTCTAAAAACAGGAGAGCAACCCCTTCTGTTGCCCTGATGTCAGGCATAGACTGGAAGAAAGAGAAAAGGCGCCAATGCCTACAGCTCTGCACCTCAGTGGCCTAGAGGCGTCAACACTAGGTATAAATAGGATGCCAGCACCAGGTCACCCGTCAACCCACCAGCTCATACCACATCCCCTTGACTAAGGAATGCCCTTTCCCCCAAGGCTGTAATTCATTTCTATGACAACCAGCAAGGGCAGAACAAACACACGTCTACCAACAGGAACCACATTTATTTTGAAGACAGAAAATTTATATCCTTCATTTTGTGGAGGAATGTACAACTGGCTTAGAATTACTGTCTTTGGGCTTGATAGTGTGGTGGTTTGATTCAGGGATCCCCCATAAACTCAGGTGTTCTGAATGCTAGGTACCCAGCTGATGGAGATTTGGGAATTAACACCTCCTGGAGGGAGTGTAATGTTGGGGGCGGGCTTATGGGTGTTAATAGCCAGTTTCCCTTTGCCAATGTTTGGCACAGTCTCCTGTTGCTATTGTCCACCTTATGTTGGCCAGGGCGTGATGTCCACCCTCTGCTCATGCCATCATTTTCCCCTGTCCTCATGGAGCTTCCTCCTTGAGCCTGTAAACCCAAATAAACCTTTGCTCCCACAAGCTGCTCTTGGTTGGGTGATTTCTGCCAGAAACGCGAACCTGACTGCAATAGATAGGAAAGTCTATGTGATCTGAACTTGGTTTAGGTGTGAGCCCTGGAACCAAGGGGAAAGGAATCTTATTCATTTAATAAGAAAATTTATTGCTCATATAGCTACTAAGTCAGACAAAGAGAGCAAGCCTAACAGAATAAATACATAGATGGCTTGTCTTCAAGAACTAGAACAGTCATGTAAACAAAGACTTTCTCAATCCTGTGATAGAAGATGTAGAACCAGAAAGAATGGGATTTATTCATCGTATTGATAACTGTATCTGGGATTTCTTCAGAAAGTGTTGGGGAAGGGGTGACGGATGAGGGTGGCCTGAATCTGCTCAGAACAGGCTCAGGAAGCCCTCCTAGAAGGTGAGATTTACTTTGAAGATAGTAAACAGCTTCTGAAGGACTTTAAAGGGGAGTGAGGTGATTAGATATGCCTGGAACTCTCTCTCTCTCACACACACACACATACCCCATTCTGAGAACAGTAAAGGACAGACAGGATCGGAGTGAGCCCCACATCTGGATGGAAAGGAAACATAGCAAGAGGGAGACTCTGTCAGAGCCGCCAAAGAATGAAGAGGAAGTTTGAGAGCCTGTGGATGCGGGCTAAAGCAGATGGTCTCAAGAAGCAGGGAAAACCAGTGTGCTCAGATCCACGAGTTCAAGACAAGCCAAGACTGAAGTGTGCCCTGTGGACGAGCGATCAGGAAATGCTCTAGGAGCGCACAACCTTTGACATAGCTACACGACATTGTTAGAACAGCACGATCAAGCTACAAACATACAAACAAAAAATCTTGCCCGGTATGGTGGCATACACCTTTAATCCCAGCACTCGGGAGGCAGAGGTAGGAGGATCACTATGAGTTCGAGGCCACCCTGAGACTACATAGTGAGTTCCAGGTCAACCTGGGCTAGAGTGAGACCCTACCTCAAAATAAAAGAAAAAAAAATCTCATGATGTTTTAAGTAAGCTTGGGATTTTATTTACTTGTTATTTATTTATTTTTGTTTTGTTTTTTTGAGGTAGGGTTTTGCTTTAGCTCAGGCTGGCATGGAATTCACTGTGTAGTCTCAGGGTGGCCTCGAACTCACAGTGATTCTCCTACCCCTGCCTCCCGAGTTCTGGAATTAAAGGCGTGTGCCACCAGGCCCAGCAAGCTTGGGATTTTGTGCTGGGCCACACTCATGGCTATGCTGACTGCATGAGGCCCAGGGACTGCAGGTTGGGTATGGGAAAGGAAATGGAAACCAGGAAGAGTAGATAGTGAGTTCCACGTGTTCTAAAGCACTGGCTGTGGACAAGTGAAGATAGCTCGTGACAAGAAAATGTACCATGAGAGGCAGAGATGGGTTTGGTTAAAAAAAATTTAATATATATCTGTGTGTGTGTGTGTGTGTGTGTGTGTGTGTGTGTGTGTGTGTGTATGAGAGACAGAGAGAGAGAGGCAGAGAGAGAGAGAGAGAAGAGGTATGCCACAGCCTCTGGCCACTGCAAATGAACTCCAGACTCACACGGCACCAGCGCATCTGCTTTATGTGGGTACTGGGGAATTGAACTTGGATCCTTGGGCTTTGCAGGCAAGTGCCTTAACCACTAAGCTATCTCTCAGGCCCTCAATTTTTTTTAAGGTAGAGGAGACATGAGGACATTTTTTGTGTGTGTGTGAGAGGAAGATACAAGAAAGAGTGGAAGTAATAAAATAATAACGTTTCTAAAGACACTGGAAGGAATGGCATCTCTCACACCCACGGGTGCTTCTTCATTGTCTTTTGGAACCTGGGGGAATAATTGTCACATACATACCCAAAAGTAGGGGTAAATGCTGCTAGATGGTGTCATTTCCCCTCTAGTGCCTTTTTTGTTTGTCTGTTTGTTAATTTTTATTTATTTATTTGACAGCAACAGACAGAGAGAGAAGAGGCAGTTAGAGAGAGAGAGAGAGAGAATAGGAGCCCCAGGGCATCCAGCTACTGCAAACGAACTCCAGACGCATGTGCGCCCTTGTGCATCTGGCTAACGTGGGTCCTAGAGAATCAAGCCTTGAACCGGTGTCCTTAGGCTTACACAGGCAAGCGCTTAACCGCTAAGCCATCTCTCCAGCCCCCCTTTGATGCCTTTTATGAGCACACAGGAATGGTATCAGTTGGCTTTGCTTTGATTTGAATATGAAAAGCCCCCATTCCCCCCAGGGCTGGAGGGATGGCTTAGCACTTAGAGTTTGCCTGCAAGGCTAAAGGACCCAGGTTTGATTCCCAGGGACCCACATAAGCCAGATGCACAAGGTGGCGCATGAGTCTGAAGTTCATTTGCAGTGGCTGAAGACACTGGTACACCCATTCTCTCTCTCTCTCTCTCTCTATCTCTATCTACCTGCCTCCTTCTC
Source organism: Jaculus jaculus (assembly GCF_020740685.1). NCBI lineage: Eukaryota > Metazoa > Chordata > Mammalia > Rodentia > Dipodidae > Jaculus > Jaculus jaculus. The sequence goes on along the minus strand of NC_059114.1, from coordinate 69,020,117 downwards.
TCTCCCTCTTTCTCTGAAATAAAAATAAATAGATTTAAAAAAAAAAGCCCCCCCCCCCCTGCTCATGTAGGCTCCTGTGCTTGAGCCCTTGGTCTCCTGCTGGTGGCACTGCTTGTGGAACCTTTAGAAGATGGGTCATTGCTTGGGAGGAAGTGGGTTACTGGGGTTGGGCCTTTGAGACCAAGGTACAAGGATAACTACAAGTATAATGCCAGCCTGAGACTACCTAGTGAATTCCAGATCAGCCTGGGCTGGAGTGGGACCCTACCCCTAAAATGAAAAAACAAACAAAAACATATCTATAATAAGCACGTTCTTGGGCTGGAGAGATGGCTTAGCGGTTAAGCGCTTGCCTGTGAAGCCTAAGGACCCCGGTTCGAGGCTCGGTTCCCCAGGTCCCACGTTAGCCAGATGCACAAGGGGGCGCACGCGTCTGGAGTTCATTTGCAGTGGCTGGAAGCCCTGGCGTGCCCATTCTCTCTCTCTCCCTCTATCTGTCTTTCTCTCTGTGTCTGTCGCTCTCAAATAAATAAATAAATTAAAAAAAAAAATAAGCACGTTCTTTTTTGTTAAATCTCACACTTACAGAATACACATCCAAGCCGGGCGTGGTGGCGCACGCCTTTAATCCCAGCACTCGGGAGGCAGAGGTAGGAGGATTGCCATGAGTTCAAGGCCACCCTGAAATGACAGAGTTAATTCCAGGTCAGCCTGGACCAGAGTGAGACCCTACCTCGAAAAAACAAAAACAAAACAAAACAAAAAAAAAAAAAACAGAATACACATCCAACAACAGAAACACATATTCAAGCTCATGTGAAACACTCACCAAAATTATATATCTGGGCATAAAATAAGTCAACATATTTAAGATCACTTCAACTTTGTGAAATACATTTGATGGCCACAGTGGATTTAAACCCCAAATCGAAAACAGAAAAGAAAAAAATCATTTACCAAAAATCCTGAAAGATTTGGAAATGAAATAACACACTTCTAAATAGCCCAGGAATTAAAAAAAAAAACCATAAAATGAATTAGAGGTTTGAAACTATGTGAACATTGAAACACAGCATCTCACAATGGACGGGATCAATGTTTTAAACAAAGATTTAAATCGTGAAGTGTTGGTCAGAAAAACAGAAGGTTCTTACGTCACTGACTTACATTCCTACTGAGGCAGTTTGAATGTAGGTCCCTCACAGACTCAGGTGTTTTATTACAGCTTGCAACTTGGGTCTCTGGCTGCCTGGCTGGGGAGGTGTCATTAGGGTGGATCCTGGGGTCCAGCCTGAGGTATGTTTGGGGGCCGATCTGAATTCTAGCCGGAAGGTATGCAGACCCATTTGAGCGCGGCCGGGGTCTCTTCTGCTTACTGCCTGTTTGTGCTATTGCTTTTGGTATTTGCTGGCTGATCGTGGTTTCTCTTTATACTCTCTGCTTTCTTTCTTTCTTTTTTTGAATTTTTTTTCTATTTATTTGAGAGAGAATGAGAGAAGAAGAAGAGAAAGCAAGAGAGAACGGGCACACCAGGGCCTCTAGCCACTGCAAATGAACTCCAGCTGCATGCGGCACCATGTGCATCTAGCTTACATGGGTACTGCGGAGTCAAACCTGGGTCCTTAAGCTTCACAGGCAAGCTGCCATAACCACTAAGCCGTCTCTCCAGCCCTCACTCTGCTTTCTGACTGCAGTGTGATAAGCCAGATTCCCATTTCTGTCACCATGCCCCTCCTTGCCAGGATGGCCATTATTATCTCCTAGAAATGTATAATGAAATAAATTCTTTCCTTCTTTAAGTTACTTCCGGCCAGGTATTTGTTCACAGCCATGAAAAAGTAACCAAAGGCTGGAGAGATGGCTTAGTGGTTAAGGCATTTGCCTGCAAAGCCAAAGGACCCAAGGACCCACGTAAGCCAGATACACAAGGTGGCGCATGCATCCGGTGTTCGTTTGCAGTGGCAGGAGGGCCTGGCACGCCATTCTTTCTTCCAACCCGCCCTCTGCCTATTTTTCTCTATCAAATACATAAATTTAAAATAAAATTATATATAGAGATATATTTATATATATATTCTTTTAAATATATATATATATTTTAAGTAACTGATACAGGCTTGAAGATGTGGACGTAGGTAAGAAAGACTGAAATAGGATTGGTGGAGGAGGAGGGAAAGATTGGAAAATGTAGGAGGACACTTGTATTAAGATCGGGGCTCCCTCGCTTAACTATGAGGAGAGAGATTCTGTGATGTTAAACACTGCAGGCCATTTTCCAGGATGTCACCTCCTTAAGAGTTGCCTTTGAGGTTCTGGAAGTTTTAACTTTCGGTTCAGTTTCGTTTCTGTTCCCTGTTAAAAAAGGAGAGGAAGTAACTATACCTCGATTAACTGGCAATGTGCCAAAGCTGAGGGAGATGGCACTTCCTCTCCCTTGCCTGAAATAACAAAGTGACTCAGCACCGGTACATTAATTAGAGTCCAGTTTACTTGCATGAAAAGGGAGCTTGTTGTGCCATCTTTGTATGTTGAAACAATGACAGTAGTCTTGGAAAGGATCCAGAAAAAAAAAATTCACGGTGGGGAGGGGCTTTGATTGACTACACAGTTGTTTTCTGAACATGGCCTGTTCCATTCAATTCATTAGCTATTGAAGGTCATGATTAACTCTGATGCACTCGTAACCGGCCTATAAAATCTACATTAAATGCTCCGGTCTTATCTGGGGCAGAAGTAACAATTCTGGCATGCTGCGCCTCAATTGTGGAGTGGTGGTTTAACTCTTTAACATCTTCACCTTGATCATTCTTACAGAATTCTTCCACAACTGGAAGAGACAAGAAGACTTCTGTCCCTCCTGCAGCTGCTACCACACACTCTGTCTGTCCACCATCCCAGGAACGAAGTGGATGCAGATTGATTAATTATTTCTCGCAGAAAAGCATTGCATCGCTCCTGCCTTGCTTTTACTGCTGCAATAATGGAATAGGAGTGAGTCTTCCTTTGACTTGATGTATGGACATTCCCAATGGAGCTGGGAAACTGCTTCCTTCCACCTTTGCACTTGACAGCCATCTCCCCACCAGGTGAAGTACTGAGAACCCCATGATCTGTGGGCTCTGGAGGCTTGGGTGAGTATGTTCCGCTGCACGGAGGCCATGGGGGTACCTTCCAAACACGGGCAGGTTAGAGATGGTGCCCTGTGGTCTATCTGCTCTCTAGGTGGTAACCTGCCTGGATTCTGTTGTATAGGCTAGTGTATTTGTAAACTATCTTAAGTAAATAGTAAAATAGTTTTTCATAAATTATCCAATCTGGAAAGACCACTTCTCAACCACCACCTACACCCCACTTTGACCTTCAGAAGTTCTCTCTGTCCCTATGCACACTTCCTGTCCCGGGCATTGGGCACGGGGACTTTGAACGCTTAATGACACGGCAGCCATCAGTCCACACATTTGATTCTCCCTGAGCTTACTAACTCAGGGCCTTAAAAAAAAAGAAAACTTTCCCCCTTTCCTTTTACTTCTTCTTTTTATTTTTTATTTTCAAGGTAGGGTCTCTTCCTAGCCCAGGCTGATTGGGAATTTACTATGGAATCTCAGGCTAGCCTCATACAGTGATCCTCTGCCTCCTCCTATGCCTCCGTATGACTCCCATTAAAGGTGTACACCATGCCGGGCGTGGTGGCGCATGCCTTTAATCCCAGCACTCTGGAGGCAGAGGTAGGAGGATCGCCGTGAGTTTGAGGCCACCCTGAGACTCCATAGTGAATTCCAGGTCAGCCTGGGCTAGAGTGAAACCTTACCTAGACTGGCTGGCCAGTGAGCTCTGAGGATCCACCTGTCTCCACCCCGCTCCCACACCCCATGCTGGGATTACAGCCCTACCTGTATTTATGTGGTAATTTAGGACTTTACACTTTTAGTGTAAGTAAGCACCTTAGCCACGGAGCTGTCTCCTTAGCCCCTCGGCTCTGTTCTGCCTGATTTTCTAATCTTTTGTTTTGTTTTTGTGAGGTAGGGTCTCACTCTAGCCCAGGCTGACCTGGAATTCACTACAGTCTCAGGGTGGCCTCGAACTCATGGTGATCCTCCTACCTCTGCCTCCCGAGTGCTGGGATTAAAGGTGTGTGCCACCACGCCCGGCTCTAATCTTTTAATTTGACTTCCAATCTTTAACTGGACTTTTGGCATTTTTCCAAGGCTTTCTCTGGGTTCCAGTAACATTTGATACCACAACATACCAGTAGAAGAAGGGACTGGTCAACATTATTTCTACTGTTCCATAGCTGTGAAAACAAGACAACATAACACTTGCTATGCACACCACCAATGCACTCAAAACTAGTCCTGAGCAGTCTGTTGATAATTTTAAAATGTTAGTACCCACCTCATAAGCTTGCTGTAACCTTCCAGAAACAATTGTTTGTTCACATATACATACATACATATATATATATATTTTATAGCAAGCACAGAGACCTCTAGCTTATCTTGACTAAACATTCGCTGATTTTGTGATTCTAGTGTGTTCCTTTCATTTTCTTAAAAATTTTTATTTATTTATTTGAGACCGACAGACAGAGAGAGAAAGAGGCAGATAGAGAAAGAGAGAGAGAGAATGGGCGCACCAGGGCTTCCAGCCGCTGCAAACGAACTCGAGACGCGTGCGCCCCCTTGTGCATCTGGCTAACGTGGGACCTGGGGAACCGAGCCTCGAACCGGGGTCCTTAGGCTTCACAGGCAAGCGCTTAACCGCTAAGCCATCTCTCCAGCCCTAGTGTGTTCCTTTCGCAAACATTTTGGCAACAATAATAGTGATCAACATTCAGAGGCTGCAACATTGAGATTGTGGCAAGTGCCTTGTGCTGGGGGCAAACAGTCCTCAGAAAGCACCAAACAAGACCCCACCAGTTGTATATATGAGTCAACTTTGTAGCAGGTGCTGAGACTCTGAGGCTGGGGTTGAGAATTGCATATGGTGCAGACTTGTTCCCACTCAGACAAGTCTTCCCAAAGATGGAACAGCGTGCCTGCTTTGAACCTTGGCCCGAGTGAAGTCTGCGCCTCTCATCTGCTGCGAATCCTCCCGCAAAGCAAACGCTGCTCCTATCTCTCAGCAAGGGGGGGTTCAGAGCTCTTTACACTGAAGAGTTCTAGACAAGGGAAGGAGGCACAGGACATCTTTATTCAAGCGTAAGTAGGTCACGGGAGATTGACTCTGCTGTCTTTTTACAAAGAAGATGGCTTCAAACTATATATGGGGAGAGTTGAATGATTTTAGAAAGCCAAAGAGGCTTTGATATATAAATGACCCTGAAAAAATTTCTTTTGTCATAACTTTCTTCTCATATTCTTGTCCTGTCCTTTTTCTTTCCTTTCTTTGATTAAAAAAAAATTATTTATTTGAGAGAGAGAGAGAGAGAATGGGCACACCAGGGCCTTTAGCCACTGCAAACGAACTCCAGATGCAAGCGCAACCTTGTGCATCTGGCTAAGCGCAGAATTGAACCTGGATCCTTTGGCTTTGCAGGCAAGAGCCTTAACCACTAAGTGAGCTTTCCAGCCCTCTTTGATGTTTTGTAAGTTTTCACATATCTCACTGTACAAATCAGAGAGTAGTTGTGTTATTTCTAAGCCTGGAATTTATACTAAAAATGTACTTGATGTTATGTTAAAGGATGTGCAAGGTTGTTTTTTTTTTTTTTTCTACACAAACACACCTTGGATGAATTTATTCTCACCACTGCCTACCACCCTTTCCCAAACTCAGTCCAAATGGAAGAGTGACCCTTGCGCTTGGTGAGGGGCTGCTGTGGAATCTGTAAAGAAGTAACCATTTGCATGTGCGCCCCATCCTTAGCTTCTGGGGGCAGAGCGCAGAAGTCCTGCTTTGCTATGTCACGTACACACACTGAAAGTATATTTTGGTTGTTTTATTGGCCACCAGATGATTTTAGAGAGCAAGGGTGAGCCCACATCTCGTTGGCAAGAGAAGCACAGAAATGAAACCTTTGGGATGTGGCCTCTCTGCAGTTTTAAAATAAAGTCAATAATAAAAAGGCTTCATATTTGAGGGAAATATCCCCTCAAAGATTCCAGCCCTTTACTCAAAAACAAACAAACAAAAAAAGCCTACTGTTGGCTGGGCATGCATGGTATACGTGCTCTTCTAATCCCAGCACATGGGGCAGTTAGGGCTACATAGTGAGTTTGAGTCCAGCCTGGGCTACCTGTCCCAAACAAACACCCCCTCACCCCAAGTACCACTTATCTGTCAATAGCTAGTAATTGCAAATGGTGACAGCTCTCCACTGTACATTCCTAGTACTGTATTCACAGAACTGGCCTAGGAATTGTGTCAAGTACAAGTGACCCAGAGCCTCAGGGACTTCTGTGTGTAGTTAGTAGCTAAATACCCTTTTTAAAAAATAAAAATTTATTTATTTATTTATTTATTTATGTGAAAAGGGAGAAAGAGAGAAAGTAAGACAGAGAGAGAGAGAGAGAGGGAAAGTGTGTGTGAGAGAGAGACAGAGAGAGAGAGAATGAGCATGCCAGGGATTCTAGCCAGTGCTTGTGCGTCTGGCTTTACGTGGGTACTGGGGTATTGAGCCTGACCCCTTAGGCTTTGCAGGCAAGTGCCTTGGCTGCAGAGTCATCTCTCCAGAACCTAAATACCTTTTTTTCTTTTCTTCATTTTCCTCTTTCTCCTTCCTTCATTTTTCCCTTTTTTTCTGTTTTAAATTTCTCCTTTCTTTCTGTATTTGCACGCATGCACACACGTGTTCACACACGTGCATGTGTGCCTGTGTGTATGTAGACAAAATGTGGCGATGAACATTGAAGAGAAGGGAACAGTCTTTCCCAGGAACCTTCTAGTGATGTGGCATCAAAGGGACTTGCGTTCAGAATGGTGAGAAATAAATTTCTCCCCAATCTAAATTACAGCTCATCTGTTATAGATACAGGAGACAGAGTAAAACAACAATGTGAGTATACAATAATAACTTCCACATCCTTGAGGCACTGGACCAAGCCTTACTTTAAAGCGGAAACATAACTAGATTTTTGGGTTGTGTTGAGTCCATAGGTCCTCTTGTTATTTAAATGGAGCTAAATGGGAGCTTCTGACATATATAAACCAAAGATAATTCATTTAGATTAATTACTGTGACATCAGAAGCAATGGCCTTCGTGACTTCACAGTGTCTGGCACTACGTACACAAGACCTGTATAGTAAAAGGGGAAAAATGATAACATCAAAATGGAATGGGAGCCGGGCATGGCGACGCACACCTTTAATCCCAGCGCTCTCAGAAGGCAGAGGCAGGAGGATCAGTGTGAGTTCGAGGCCACCCTGAGACTACAGAGTGTGAATTCCAGGTCAGCCCGGGCTAGAGTGAGACCCCACCGCAATAAATAAATAAATAAGTAAATAAATAAAAAGTAGAACAGAGACAAGTTGGAAAGAAGAGATTCAGTGGAGGGATGCTATGGAAGGAAAAGTCATGATACATTGTGTAATTATGGAGGTTGTCAATAAAAAAGTTACAAAATAGGGCTGGAGAGATGGCTTAGCAGTTAAGGCATTTGCCTGCAAAGCCAAAGGATCCTGGTTTGACTCTCCAGGACCCTTGCAAGTCAGATGCACAAAGGGGCACATGCATCTGGAGTTTGTTTGCAGTGGCTGGAGGCTCTGGATGGCTGCCCATTCTCTCTCTCTGCCTCCTTCTCTCTCTCTCAAATTAATAAATAAAAATATTTTTTTTTAAAAGTTACAAAATCATGTGTGGTCAGGGATATATACACAGTGCTTTCTATGTAATGCATTATAACTTTCTTTGGAAAATATACAATGTGTAAGAAATACCCTTAATTTTGGTCTCCTAATTGAAAATATATTGTTTCTATGTAACTATCAAAAAATAATAAGGTGAGGCTGGAGAGATGGCTTAGTGGTTAAGCGCTTGCCTGTGAAGCCTAAGGACCCTGGCTTGAGGGTAAATTCCCCAGGACCCCCATCAGACAGATGCACAAGGGGGCGCATGCGTCCGGAGTTCATCTGCAGTGGCTGGAGGCCCTGGTGCACCCATTTTCTCTCTCTCTCTATCTGCCTCTTTCTCTCTGTCTGTAGCTCTCAAGTAAATAAATAAATAAAATAAACAAAAAATAATAATAAGGGGGACTGCAGAGATGGCTCAGCAGTTAAGGCATTTGCCTGCAGAGCCTAATGACCCTGGCTTGATTCCCCAGTACCTACTTAAAGCCAGATGCACCAAGTGGCACTTGTCTCCTTGGAGTTTGTTTGCAGTGGCTGGAGGGCCAGGGATCCCATTCTCTCTGTCTGTCTCTCCTCTTTTCTCTCTCTCTGCTTGCAAATAAATATTTTTTTTTTAAATTATGTCAATGGCTTTGAAGCAACATTTTCGGGGAGATGGAGATCAATAAACTAGGAAGAAGGACTTCACTCAGGGAGGAGGTGAGCTGTAGACAGAACCTGTAGGGGCAGCTGATGAAAGTGAGGGGAGCCCCAGGATGCTCTGGACACCAGGGATCTTCAAAGAACTGTGTTCCTTGCAGACACACCCTCTGCCAGCATGACACCCCATAGCACCCAACAGAGTTTCAGCTGAGCCTGACCCTCCACTGAAAAAGGCCAGTTCAAACTCGCTTGCTCTCTCTCTCCCTGCTTTCTCACTTCCCCCTGCAATTAATCTGTCTAGTCTCTTTGCTTTCAGTTCCTTGCATAATTCCTGCCTCTGAGTTACAGGAAATTTCTGAAAAGCCATTTAGAGACACGATTGTAATATAATGCTCTTGAACATTCCAATCGATAAAGACAGCTCTCACGGTAGCAGTGATCAAGCGCAGGGTGGAATCTAATATGCACAAGGCTTATCCTTTAACTAGACCTGAGAGGCTCCCGGATTCTGTGCTCAGAGCTGTGGCCTGGTTTGTTTTCCTGCCTTTGTCTTATACTTTTATGTCCTTTTTTTTTTTTTTTTTTTTTTTTTTTAGGCCAGGCATTTTGAAATAGCTTATAGTGATTTCATTCTATTTTAGTTGTTCAAGGTTGCAATGAAGGTCACATCTACCATAAAAATAAGCCCTCTGGCAACCAGTGAAAAAGACATTCTTCTAGGAATAAACTGGCAATTCTGACCCTGGATCAGCTGCCACATCCTATGCATATCGCATTTTAACTCTTTAAGGGAGACGGCTGGATGTTCACGGTCAATATGGCCAAGCCAACAAACCTGTTTTGCTGAAAGATGACGTTTACTGGTTAGAAAAATACAAGACAAAAAATCCCATGTTACATGACATTACCATGGAGGTGGCTGGGAGAGTATTGTTTTTATTCTGTAGTCCAGGTTGGGAGCAAGATAGAAAGCAAGTCTTCTCCTTTTCCTAGCCCGTGCCTTTGCTCATCTCCCTTCCTGGAAGTTTCTCTGTGGACATGGGCTGTGGTCATTGCTGGCATTCCCAGCTTATGCTTAGAACCACCCTTTGGAGGGCTCTGATTGCCTCTTCCACAACAGTGCGTCATAACTACAAATCATTTTCTGTAGCACAGTGGTTTCGATCTTTAGCAAATGTAAAGAAAAAAATATATATGTTCATATGTTGCAATAGATAAAGCAATGGGATTTTCAACTTCTCTATAGTGCTAGACAGCATCCACGGGACTGATGTATAAAAAGATGTGTGTTGCAGCGGCAAGACAGCAAGCTAAACTCTGGCAAGAGGGAGCTGACTATGACACCCCCAAAAGTCTGCCTCTAACAAGACACCTCCCCGAGCAAGGCTCCACTTCCAAAAGTGCCATCAGCTAAGGACTAAGCGTTCAAAACACACGAGTTTCTGGAGGGCATGTGATTCCAACAACCACATTCTGCCCTGGCCCCCACAGACTCACAGCTAGTCCAGGATGTAAAATTCATTCAGTCCGACTTTAAAGTTTAAAACCACAGTTTTTTAAAAAATTATTTATTTATTTATTTATTTGTTTGAGAGCGACAGAGACAGAGAGAAAGACAGATAGAGGGAGAGAGAGAGAATGGGCGCGCCAGGGCCTCCAGCCTCTGCAAACGAACTCCAGACGCGTGCGCCCCCTTGTGCATCTGGCTAACGTGGGACCTGGGGAACCGAGCCTCGATCCGGGGTCCTTAGGCTTCACAGGCAAGCGCTTAACCGCTAAGCCATCTCTCCAGCCCCCCACAGTTTTTTTTAATCAATCATAACACTTTTTAAAAGTCCAAAGTCACATATGAGACTGAAGACAGTTTCTTAACTGTGATCAAGCCTATAAAACTAAAACATAAGTTGCCTACACATAATGGCACAGTGACATTCCACTGTAAAAGAAGGGCCTTGCGAGGAAAGATAGAACCAGTATCAGATCTAAAAGAAGCAGGTCAAATAATTGGCTAGCAGCTGTGACCAGTGACAAAGTCTCTGAGGTTCCACTTCTGCCCCTCCAGCTGGGCTGCTCACAGCCCAGGAAAAGCTCCATCAAGAGCCAGCAGCTCTCCTTCTCAGTTGTCTTAGAGCCCTGGCATCTCCAAAATTCTGGGGTCTCCACTGTAACCCACAGTTCATCCATGACATTGGCGTCCATGGTCTCAATGCAGGGACTATGATCCTGCTACGCCTCGCCTAGAGGTAATCTCCAAATAACTGCATAACAAATCCAATGACCTTTCTTTACTGCATTTGTCTTACTTCCATAGTATCAGGTGGGCTACTGTGGTGGTTTGATTCAGGTGTCCCCCATAAACTTAGGTGTTCTGATGCTAGGTTCCCTGCTGATGGAGATTTGGAAATTAAAGCCTCCTGGAGGGAGTGTATGGTTGGGGATGGGCTTATAGGTATTATAGCCAGTTTTCCCAAGCCAGTGTTTGGAACACTCTCCTGTTGCTATTGTCCACCTTATGTTGGCCAGGGGTGATGTCCACCCTCTGCTCATGTCATTTTTCCCTGCCATTGTAGAGCTTCCCCTCGAGCCTGTAAGTCAAAATAAACCTCTTTTTTTTTTTTTTTCAGAAGCTGCTCTTGGTTGGCTGACTTCTACCAGCAATGCAAACCTGACTGCAACAGCTACCAACTTTATTAATCCATGGGCAGAGGAAATAAAACTGACTTTGAAGACAAGAAAACTCCTCCAGCATTCTTCCTACTATGCCAACGCAGAACATCTGGCCCAGTCTCAATGGTGGTCTTGAACAATTGCAGCTGTACCAAGCTACGATCTCTGGCCCAGAACCTTCATTTCTTTCTGTGACACATACTTCTGCTCACACCAGTCCATTTCTTCCAACTTCAATCCTGTTCAAGTTCTCAGGACATGGGAAGAGTGGGGCCAGCTTCTCACAAAAGCTACCTCTATTTCAGTCCCAACAACCTTCTTTCTTCCCCTCATAAACCAAGCCACAGTCCACAGGTTTTTCTGAATGTAGGTCTTTCAACTCTGGCCAGAATGGTCCATTAAGCTCTGCTCAGAGTACTGCAAGGCACCTCTTAGAACAAGTTTCCAAATCTTTCCACATTCTTCCTGATAATCAATTCTAAAAGGCCTAGAGGCATGCAGTCATGTTTCTAGCATCAATGGCTCCACTCCTCCGGTACCGACTTTCTGTCCTGCCTGGATACTCATGGATTTACAGAGTTGGAAGAGGGTGGTGACATCAGACCTCCATGTGTTTGAACTGGGGTTACAGAGGCTCTAAAGAGAGTATAAAGACAGGGCAAGGATTGTTTCCTGGGAAGAGCTTAGGGAAAAATGGAAATGGGCTGGGACATTGAAAGGCTATTGTCTCAGAAGCACTGAAGGCACTAAACCCCAGTAGTGATCCAGATAAGAGATTTCTTCAAAATCCTTACCACAGCTAATAAGAACTCGAACTCCATACATTACTAGTCAGCAACAAAAAGGAACAAATGATTGATAGTCAGTACAACACTGACAACACTTAAAATTAATTTAAATTAATAAATTAATTAATAATAAATTAATTTAATTAATCTAGAGTGACAGAAAGTAGATGAGCAATTGTCTGGGCCACAGAAAGAGTGCTGTGTGAGCCAGTGAGTGGAAAGATTATAAACATGGCATCGTATTAATTGTGATGTTGGCTTCAAAAGAGCAGTCATATAGCAAATATTATCAAACCATGCACTTCTGTGGTATGTCAATTGTACCTCAATACAGTTTTCAAAACTCAGAAGAGGAAAATGTAAAGAACAGGGATTGGGAGAGTTGACTAGAAGAAAAATAGGTAACTAACTGGCTATTTCTACTAGGGTCAGTTGAGACCCTGGGATTTTATCAGTAAATACTTACTCCCTTTCCAGTTAAGCTCAGTACCTCTGTCACTATTGGTCTCTCTCTGGATGGTTCCATCTTTTTGGCACCTTCTTAAGAAAAAATTGGCATATACACATACAGCAAGTAAAGCAATAGGAAGCTTTATTAAACACAAAGTGATGGTTTATTGCCAGGAGGAGCAACAGACAACCTGAGTGGGAAAGTATTCAAAGGCTCTGCATTATTGCCCAAGACCTCTTTTTTTAAAATTTAATTTAATTTATTGATTTGAGAGAGAGAGAGAGAGAAAGAATGGGCACACCAGGTGCCCTAGCCATTGCAAATGAATGCCAGATGCACGTACCACCTTGTGCATCTGATTTTACATGGCTACTCAAGAATCAAACCTCTGTCCTTTGGCTTTACAGGCAAGCCCCATAACCACTAAGCCATCTCTCCAGCCCCTAGGGCCCCCATTTGAGGAGTTCCCAGAAGAAGGGTTCAGCCCCTTGCTAAGGGGTATAGTTTGGGTGCTTCTCTGTTTTGATGGACAGACTTGAAGTCTATAACCTTTACTGTGCGTGTCCCTTCCTACGATGTGTCTGATTGATTTTAAACAAATCAGTGTCAGGTATGTCCAGGCATAGGATGGTAAGTAGTTGATTCTCCCTAAAATTTCACTTAGGGGACACAGCTTGCCTTACTGAATATACATCCAAAACCAGCTACTGCTGTTCTTCTTCCAGATACAAATAAAAACATATTTGAATAGAAACTGACTACAAAAGTAGAGGAGAGGGCTGGAGAGATGGCTTGGTGGTTTAGGCGCTTGCCTGCAAAGCCAGAGGATCCAGGTTCAACTCCCCAGAGTAACCATGTAAATAAAGCCAGATGCACAAGGTGGCCCATGCATCTGGAGCTTGTTTCCAGTGGCTAGGGTCCCTGGTGTGCCCACTTTTTTTTTTTTCCTGTCTCTTTCTCATTCTCTTTCTGTCAAAGAAGTAATTAAAAAAATAAAATATTTTTTTTGTTCTTTTTTTATTTATTTATTTGAGAGCGACAGACACAGAGAGAAAGACAGATAGAGGGAGAGAGAGAGAGAATGGGCGCGCCAGGGCCTCCAGCCACTGCAAACGAACTCCAGACACGTGTGTCCGCCCCCTTGTGCATCTGGCTAACGTGGGACCTGGGGAACTGAGCCTCAAACCGGGGTCCATAGGCTTCACAGGCGAGTGCTTAACCGCTAAGCCATCTCTCTAGCCCAAAAAAAAATAAAATATTTTTTAAAGTAAAGGAGAAACTTTTTCCACTGTTAGGAGCAGGGAGTACATGCAGCTTGGTGCAGCGGGGAGGTATCGGGCTGCCAGCAGGTTGCTCATGGGCACTGTGAGGCAAAGGATATGCTCACTGTCCAAGACAAGCATTGTCCCTGGTGGCTGAGCTATTCCCTGTACTTGTCTGACTCACCTCACAAAAGGCCCTTGTTCTGCTGTTCTGCTTGGTGACACTTGCACAGCCAAAAGTGGTTTGGAGTATAATCCTTCTTCCCATTTCAAAGTCTCTTATCTTAGAGATCCATCATCACCATATATGCATACTCTACATTAATAATAAATATCTTCCTTCTCGATCTATAATATTCTATCTGGGTTGACAAGAGAGGTTTTTGGGGGAGAGATTTTTTTTCCAAGTTTTTGTTTGTTTATTTTTGTTTTTCGAGGTAGGGTCTCATTCTAGCCCAGGCTGACCTGGAATTCACTCTGTAGTCTCGTGCTGGCCTCGAACTCATGGTGATCCTCCTATCTCTGCCTCCCAAGTGCTGGGATTAAAGGTATGTGCCACCACGCCCAGTGAGATTTTCCAACTCTTCATCCTCAAATACTACATGTAACTATGGAGAAACACATGAGTATATGGACAATTGACTTGGGGAAGCTGAATAGAGACAGACAAGACCTACAGAAAGCAAAGTCAGTAAGAGAAGGGATCTTTGCTCAATCAAATCAACTGTGAAGAAAGAAAGGAAGGAAGGAAAGAAAGAAGGGATAAAATACCCCCTATAAAAGCATGTCAAGGGCTGGAGAGATGGCTTAGTGGTTAAGCGCTTGCCTATGAAGCCTAAGGACCCCAGTTCAAGGCTCGATTCCCCAGGACCCACGTTAGCCAGATGCACAAGGGGGTGCATGCGTCTGGAGTTTGTTTGCAGTGGCTGGAAGCCCTGGCATGCCCATTTTCTCTCTCTCTTTCTCTCCCCCTCTTTCTCTCTCTGTCTGTCGCTCTCAAATAAAAAATAATAATTTTTTTTTAAAAAAAGCATGTCAAGGCTGGAGAGATGGCTCAGCGGTTAAGGCACTTGCCTGGAAAGCCTAGGTTTAATTCCCCAGGACCCACATAAGTCAGATGCACAAGGTAGCACATGCATCTGGAGTTCATTTACAGCAGCTAGAGGCCCAGGCATACCTATTCTGTCTGCCTTTCCTTCCCTCTCTCTCTCTCTCTTGCTAACTAATAAGTAAACAAAATATAAAAAACAAAACAAAACAAAAAGTAAATCTTGTCAAATGGCAGGGAAAGATGCCTATAATTCTAGTGGCTTTTAATTATATTTATTTAATTCAGTCATTTATTTATTAAAAAAAAACAGAAATTCCTCAACATAAAAAGCAAGCTTCTTTTCTGTATGTAAAACTCAGTTAAAAACCAAGCATGAGAGATGGGCTTGGAAGAAAAGTCCTTATAGGCTTCCTATGGCATGCTTATCTAGCTGGCAAACTGGAGCCAAACTTGGGGTTACAGCAACTGGGGAAGTGTTCAGGAGATGCTTTTCCTTGTTCTGTCAAGGACGGACTTCCTCCACAACACGAATGTGCATGCACACCCCCACACACCCCCACACCCCCTCACACACACCCACCGCCCCAACACACTCATAGTGAAGACCATTATTCAAATCATATCATTGCTAGGATTTTTTCTGACAGTCCCGAGTCTTCCCCCCTCCAACCAGAGAACCTCTGA
The DNA here is from genome assembly GCF_020740685.1 of Jaculus jaculus. Classification (NCBI taxonomy): domain Eukaryota; kingdom Metazoa; phylum Chordata; class Mammalia; order Rodentia; family Dipodidae; genus Jaculus; species Jaculus jaculus. The sequence goes on along the minus strand of NC_059114.1, from coordinate 69,004,786 downwards.
TTTGTACTCTCTGGACTTCACAATGTTATCAGTGGTCCACAGATTTTTGCCTTCCTTGAAAGTGCTTCCAATTGTCACAGTGGCAAAAGCAACCTAAATCAACACTGGATATAGCAAAGAAAACAAACCACTTATAAACTTTCCCATACCTGCCAAAACTGGAAAACTATAAATAGGGGGATAGCAAAAAACACGGTTCAAAAATATTTCTCAAGGAGAAAACAGGCGGAAAAGAGTGAATAATTTTCAAAGAAGTAAAGCATTTCCCCTCCCCCTCCCAAAGTTCTTTTAGCAACATGGAATTTCTACTGTCGTAAGGAAGTGAGGAAGACATAACTCAGCCACAATAATGTGATTCCTATAACCATTAAAAAAAAAAAAGCTGGGCTGGAGAGAGGGCTTAGTGGTTAAGCGCTTGCCTGTGAAGCCTAAGGACCCTGGTTCGAGGCTCGGTTCCCCAGGTCCCACGTTAGCCAGATGCACAAGGGGGCGCACGCGTCTGGAGTTCCTTTGCAGTGGCTGGAGATGCTCTCTCTCCATCTACCTCTTTCTCTGTCTGTCTGTTGCTCTCAAATAGATATATAAAAATAAACAAAAAATCTCTTAAAACAGTTAAATTGTTATCAACTTACAGCTGGGTGTGGTGGCACACGCCTGAAATCCTACCACTTGGGAGGTTGATACAGGAAATTGTGAGTTCAAGGCCAACCTGAGCTACATAATGAGACTATCAAAAGAAGTTGTCTGATATAAGTAATTAAATGCTGCACAATATTGTCTGGGTGTTCCGGTCTTTGTTGTTCCTTTGATTGCTTCCGAGTGAGGCAGAATTTGTTCAGTATCTTTAACCCTTTTGTGTCTTCCAGGAGATGGCACTTTGTTGCCATCTGTTTTTCAAGCTTTTGTTGTTGTTGTTGTTGTTGTTTTTAGGTAGTCTCACTCTGGTCCAGGCTGACCTGGAATTCACTATGGAGTCTCAGGGTGGCCTCGAACTCACGATGATCCTCCCACCTCTGCCTCCCAAGTGCTGGGATTAAAGGCGTGCGCCACCACGCCCGGCTGTTTTTCAAGCTTTTAATACTATCCTTTATGTCCAGTATTGCTGTTGTAAGGAACAGAAGGCTTTTGAGTGACCATGCCACAACGATGACTTTCCTAGCTAGGTGAGCAAACCGTTCTTCTGATGTGCATGCATGGATGAAGCCATGAGCTTCCTCCTCATTGCTAACCTCCCTTCATTTGCTCACTCTCTCAGCTTTCTGTTGGCACTCTGAAGCATTCCTTTCTCTTCTCCAGTTATGAGAAGGAATAGAAACCATGGGCCAGGAGTGGTCAGAGTCTGGACTCCATGCTAAGGTGGCCTATGTCTAACCTCACACATGTAAAAGTGGACCTGGCTGAGGTTGCTGAAAGACACATATAATGGGCTTTCCAAGCTTGGCAAGAAATCCAGCAGGACCAAGTGCAGCCACTCCAGTCCATCAGGTACTGACACTCCAGCCCATCAAATACTGACACTCCAGTCCATCAGGTACTGACACTCCAGCCCATCAAGTACTGACACTCCAGTCCATCAAGTACTGCCACTCCAGTCCATCAAGTACTGACACTCCAGCCCATCAAGTACTGACACTCCAGTCCATCAAGTACTGACACTCCAGTCCATCAAGTACTGACACTCCAGTCCATCAAGTACCAACACTCCAGCCCTTCAAGTACTGCTGCTCCAGTCCATCAAGTACTGACACTCCAGTCCATCAAGTACTGACTCTCCAATCCAGCAAGTACCAACACTCCAGTCCATCAAGTACTGACTCTCCAGTCCACCAAGTACCAACACTCTAGTCCATCAAGTACCGACACTCCAGCCCATCAAGTACTGACACTCCAGTCCATCAAGTACTGACTCTCCAGTCCATCAAGTACCAACACTCCAGCCCATCAAGTACTGACACTCCAGTCCATCAAGTACCAACACTCCAGCCCAGCAAGTACCGACATTCCAGCCCAGCAAGTACCGACACTCCAGTCCATCAAGTACTGACTCTCCAGTCCATCAAGTACTGACTCTCCAGCCCATCAAGGACCAACACTCCAGTCCATCAAGTACTGACTCTCCAGTCCATCAAGTACTGACACTCCAGTCCATCAAGTACTGACTCTCCAGTCCATCAAGTACTGACACTCCAGTCCATCAAGTACCAACACTCCAGCCCAGCAAGTACCGACATTCCAGCCCAGCAAGTACTGACTCTCCAGTCCATCAAGTACTGACTCTCCAGCCCATCAAGGACCAACACTCCAGTCCATCAAGTACTGACTCTCCAGTCCATCAAGTACTGACTCTCCAGTCCATCAAGTACTGCCACTCCAGTCCATCAAGTACTGCCACTCCAGTCCATCAAGTACCAACACTCCAGCCCAGCAAGTACCGACATTCCAGTCCATCAAGTACTGACTCTCCAGTCCATCAAGTACTGACACTCCAGTCCATCAAGTACCAACACTCCAGCCCAGCAAGTACCGACATTCCAGCCCAGCAAGTACTGACTCTCCAGTCCATCAAGTACTGACTCTCCAGCCCATCAAGGACCAACACTCCAGTCCATCAAGTACTGACTCTCCAGTCCATCAAGTACTGACTCTCCAGTCCATCAAGTACTGCCACTCCAGTCCATCAAGTACTGACTCTCCAGTCCATCAAGTACTGACTCTCCAGTCCATCAAGTACTGCCACTCCAGTCCATCAAGTACTGCCACTCCAGTCCATCAAGTACCAACACTCCAGCCCAGCAAGTACCGACATTCCAGTCCATCAAGTACTGACTCTCCAGTCCATCAAGTACTGATACTCCAGTCCATCAAGTACTGACTCTCCAGTCCATCAAGTACTGACTCTCCAGCCCATCAAGTACTGACACTCCAGTCCATCAAGTACTGCCACTCCAGTCCATCAAGTACTGCCACTCCAGTCCATCAAGTACTGACTCTCCAGCCCATCAAGTACTGACTCTCCAGCCCATCAAGGACTGACACTCTAGTCCATCAAGTACTGCCTCTCCAGTCCATCAAGTACTGCCACTCCAGTCCATCAAGGACCGACACTCCAGTCCATCAAGTACTGCCACTCCAGTCAACAAGTACTGACACTCCAGCCCAGCAAGTACTGTCACTCCAGTCCATCAAGTACCAACACTCCAGTCCATCAATTACAGACACTCCAGTCCATCAAGTACAGATGCTCTCATCCATCAAGTCCTGACACCCCAGTCCATAAAGTACTGACTCCCCAGCCTGTCAAGAACTGATGCTCCAACCACAAGTACTGGCATGACAGCCTGTCAAGCTCATTGTCCGGTCCATCAGGCACTGATGCACCAGTCCATCAGCACATGGCTGAGGGGTTTCATTACTTTTAAAGAATACTTTCAGCAACATGTTGTTGTTTAGTTTTTGTATGAAATATATATTGTGCACAGCTCAGTGATAGTCCTTACACCACATATATAGTTTTTGTTGTTGTTGTTCTTATTTTTGGTTTTTCTAGATAAGGTCTCACTCTATCCTTGACCTGGAATTCACTATGTAGTTTCAGGCTGGCCTTGAACTCACTGTGATCCTCCTACCTCGGCCTCCCGAGTGCTTGGAGGAAAGGCATGCACTACCACACCTGCCTATATGTATTTTAATGTTGTTTTCATGCCTTCTGTCTCAAGGTTGATAAGACCAGAGGAGCGTGGCTGGAAGACCACACTCTTACTGAACCCCACTGCTCTTCCAGAGGAGATGGGTTAGAAGATGTTTCAGTATGGAGCTCAGGAGAAGCTGGTGTTAAACAAGCAAGGATGGAATAGGTGAAGTGCATACTGGGAAGACCATTGGACTGCAATGAAATTCCCACATGAATTGAGGGGAGCTGAAAGAAGATGAGGTGGATGTGTCTGAGGTGGCCTTGCAGTTTGAAAGGGTCACCCAGATTATATACACACTGTATATGCTCATTCAAACTATGGACGCACTATGGGAGATTTACACGTTCTGAAAAACACAGACACCTTTCTATCGACCAGTATGCATTAACCCCAGTCTGTGGGCATGTACTGGTGTGGGACTGTTCCATAATATCAAGTTGGCTTGAATATTCCCAGCCAGCTTCTAAGCAGAAGGTTTGGTTTATATTTTTCCTGGATGGGAAAATGGTTAAGAGCTATGGAGTGAGAGAACACCAAGAATTTCTGATCCACAGTGTGGGTCTGAGCTCTGTCAGCAGAGCTCTGGGGTGGGTGGGTGGGGGGAAATCCCCAAATTGGGCAGACTGGGAAAGGAAAGTTTCTACAAAGTAAAGTAGCTAAGTCAACAAAATGGTTCTGCGTGTGGGTTTGGATGGCATATCAGAGGAACAATGTCCAGGGTGGTCTTTTTGAATTTGGGATCCTCTCTAGGTGGCCTTTCTTTCTAAGTAAGAGTGCAAAGTCAACTTGAAGGACAGATCTTCCATGGGACATGTGGTGGTTTGAATAGATGTCCCCTAATTGATTCAGGAGTTTATTAAAGCTTGTAATTTAGATCTCCAGCTGCCTGGCTGAAGGAGATGTCACCGGGGATAGATCCTAGGGCCCAGCCCTAAGGTGTGTGTGTGGGGGGGGGGGGTCTGGAATTCCAGTCTCCAGATACACAGATTGCTTGAGCTCTGCCTGGAGTTCCTGATGTGTGCTTCTGTATGGTGTTGGGGGTGGCTTTCTGCCTTCTCTCTGCCTGGACCTGTGAAAGGGGGCCAGCTCATTCCACCATTATGGAACTTCCCCTCTATCTGTAAGCTTCAGGAAATCCTTTCCTCCATACCTGTGCCTGGTCTGGACGTTCATCCCAGCAACGTGAGGCTGGCTGCTACAGATCAGAAGCTGGGTCATTGAAGACCTAGGCTGAGGTGGAGAAGATCCCAGCCTGGAAGTGTCAGCACCGGGAAGAGGTCCTGCTCTTCCCGTGGATGTTCGGGGAGGGCCTTGCAATTCACCCCACAAACATTCCAGGAAAACTACTCAGCTTTAAGCCGGGCATTGCCAACACAATTCAGGCTGAACGCAATTGCAGATTCACCTTGCCCGCATGAGGATGTGTCTGAGGTAGGAAGTTAAGCATTAACAACCAATCCACCTAGGTGTCAAATGGTGGCTGTGGCAAGTGTCCTATGGTTGGGATGGCTGGAGGTGGCATGCAAAGATGAAATGGACAGATTTGAACTATTCCAGAAAGTCGGGAAGGGCCCCTGGGGAGGTGGCAAACTTCACCATACACAGAGGGTAAGAAAGAGAAACAGAGGAAACACTTGTATGTGCTGATGCTTTGGGCAAGAGGGAGACTGGACCTGGGAGGGCAGGAGGCCAGTGGGAGGGCATTCCTAGCAGGAGGCTCAAGGGTTGTAAGGTTCAGGTGAGGGTCCAGTTTTGAAAAAAAATATATTTATTTATTGATTGATTGTTTTGAGAGAGAGGAAGAGGCAGAGAGAAAGAGAGAATGGGTGCACCAGGGCCTCTAGCCACTTCAAACGAACTCCAGACGCAGGTGCCGCCTTGTTCAGCTGGCTTACATGGGTTCTGGGGAATCAAACAGGGGTCCAAAGTCTTCGCAGGCAAACACCTTAACCGCTAAGCCATTTCCCCAGCCAGAGGATCTAGTTTTGAATCATTTGGGGTACTTCTTCTTCTTCTTTTTTAATCCCAGGAGAACAAGCGTGCTCTAGAAAGGCTTTAACAATGAAGATGTGAAATCGTTAAGATTTTCATTCCGAAAAGAAATCATTCTTGTGGAGAATAGAGCTGAATTGGAGCCAGGATGAGTATGAATGCAGGGCGAACAGTTAGGGTAGGAGAAGATAGAGGTAGTGACCCAGGTAGAAGGGAGAAAGAAGTGGGGATGGACTTTAGAGAGAACTGCCAATTGAAGGGATTTGGCAATGACTCCCATTAGGATCGAGATAAGCCTGTCTTGGGTTTCTGGCATGGCCATCTTATAGGAGCATTGCAACAGGACCAGGCTTGGGGAAAGGTCAGAAAATGTTCCCTCATGCCTCCCCGGGAACACATCAAGCCAGCAGCTGTAGACATGGCACCAGGTCCCGACAGCCGGGCTGAGCGGGGTGTATCCTGCTACAACCTCTTTAGTATGGCTCTGTGCAAGTGGGCAGAATCCTGGGAGAAGAGACAATGGGCCTAGCTAGGATGAAGAAGGTGTTCGTGATTCGTGGGTCCTCTCCTGGATCAGCCTTTCTGTCCTGGGTGTTTGAGATAGGCTCAAGGATTTGTGACCCTGAGTAAGGAGGATTTGAAGAGCCCAGCTCACAAAGAACACAAAGGGGACGTGGGAGTCAACACAAGAGCCCTTGGAAAAGGAAGTTAGTTCCAAGGTCCAATATTTGTCCTTCATACTGAAGTTTGAATTGTACACAGTATCTCAACCCTATTGACCTTCACCAAGATTTAGCTTCCTGGGAATCAAGAGAAGCACAGTGTGTTCCTACGCATGCGCAGTGTTATGTTTGGCTTGGCTTGGGGTTCCCTCAGGCTGCAGACCGGTCCTGGTGGGCTCTCCTGCCACCTGGAGGATGGAAGTAGAGCCCGGGGTGGGTGTGCACAGTGCAGGGGCATGGAGAATGGACAGGGAGAGTCGGAGACACCCATTTCCCCACGAAGTTGCATCAGTGAGGGTCAGACGTTCCAACAAGGGTTCCAGCGAGTAAAGAATGGATGCTAAGAATAATAATTAATCATAATAAAGAACGGATGCTGGCACCTTCTGTATGAATCTGGGGTGGGGCGAAGGCAGTGGATTGCCTTCCTCCCTAGAACCCTGCTGGTGTTGCGATCAGGGAGGGGAACATGGATACATGGACCATGAGTCTGTCTGACTTGTTTCTGTCTAGATGTCCTTAAATGTTGGTAGCAGATAATCTGCTCTTCCAGTAGAAGACAAGGCAGATGTAACTTCAGAGGACAGAGGAACTAAGGATGGGGACTTAGCTCATATGTCTTCATCTCTTCTCCTCGCCTTTCATCTCCTTTTCCTGCTCTCTCCTCCACTCTCTCCATCGCCTCCTCTCTAGCTCTTTATTTATTTATTTATTTGAGAGCGACAGACACAGAGAGAAAGACAGATAGAGGGAGAGAGAGAATGGGCGCGCCAGGGCTTCCAGCCTCTGCAGACGAACTCCAGACGCGTGCGCCCCCTTGTGCATCTGGCTAACGTGGGACCTGGGGAACCGAGCCTCCAACCGGGGTCCTTAGGCTTCACAGGCAAGCACTTAACCACTAAGCAATCTCTCCAGCCCCTCTCTAGCTCTTTTAAGAGAAGATCTCCTATAGTCCAGGCTGGCTTTATGCTGTTTTGGTAGCCAGGATGGACATTGAACTCCTGATCTTCCTGCCTCTGCCTCCTGAGTGTGAACTGCCAAGCCCAGCTTATGCACCACTGAGGATCCAAGAAAGGGCTAGGCAAGCCCTCTACTAATGAGCTGTATCTCCAGCCTTTCTGCTTTTCCACTATTGGGTTCGGTCCACTTACACAAAGCTTGTATTTTCATTTGCTTAAGAATTTAGCAGCACAAACCTTACTCCTTTGCCAAGACTATAATTTTCCTGCTATCTGAGTCAGGGAGTTCTATTCTGTATCAACTTCAACAAACTAACTTGTCCTTCCTCCTTGCTTTCTAATCTCAGCTCTAACTATCTATTATCTATCTATCAATCATCTATCTGTCTATAAAACATATTACATATATATACATATATATATATATAAATAAAATCCCCCTTGAGGGACTTCTGGCCAAGATGGCGACTGCCTAGATGCCCTGCAAAATACCTGGGAAAGAAAGATAGATGCAGATCCTAAGAAGAGAGCCACCCCATCATACCTCAAAAAGGCCCTGACTGAAACTAAGGAAAATTGGCAAAACAAGCAAAGGTGCTGTTTTCCTGATGAACCAGATACCAGCACAAAGGGGAAGGAGACCAACACAGAGAAAAATCAACTCCTACCAAATATTAGAGCCAGAGCCTCAGAGGCCCCCAACACCTCATCACTGAAGCAGACCAAAAATGAACCCAACATGGCTCAGGGAAATTTTGCGGAAGAGGTGGCAGAAAGTATGTCAGAGCCACATGTTGGGTCATTATATGGAGAGACATTTATCATACCAATAACTGTGGGCTAACTCCACAATGCACGACCCATATACATCAATAAGGAGGGGCCATTGGGGAGGGGCTAGGTCATGGATGAGCCTAATAATGGTACCAAACTGCCTGTATTTGCTGAATAGAAAAGTAATAAAAAAAATCCCCCTCAAACCAACTTCTCCATCTATGTTGACAAGGGACAGAAACATCACTTACTGGACCCCCTAAAACTGCAACATATAAAAAAGATCAAAACAGGGGCTGGAGAGATAGTTTAGCAGTTAAGCGCTTATCTGTGAAGCCCAAGGACCCCAGTTCGAGGCTCGATTCCCCAGTACCCATGTAAGCCAGATGCACGAGGTGGCGCATTTATCTGGAGTTCATTTGCAGTCTAATGTGCTCATTCTCCCCCTCTCTTTCTCTCTGCCTCTTTCTCTCTCTGTCTGTTGCTCTCAAATAAATAAATAAAAATAAACCAAAAAAAAAAAAATTTAAAGACCAAAACAGAAATTCTTGAGATTTTTTTCCTGTGGCTTAAAATGTGATATATGCTCCCAGGTGGCCAAGAAAATTTAACTACTTGAGAGAACTGAGATTAACCTTTTGGATTGCTGTTTCTAATCTGATCCAGTACAAGAGTATGGTAGATCTGTACTTCCTCAGTAACTATGAAATAGTCACATATCCAAGGCAATGCTGGACAAACGGAGGCAAAACAGGCAAGAAAATGTGAGCTTTGTGCCTTTCTTTGAACTTGCAGAAGGGCTGTAATGGCCTGTTTTCCATTTGCCACGTACATTCCCTTGTGCTTTTTGTTATTCTGCCTCAGATCCCAAGAGGTGGCTTGCATGAACTGCATTGAAAGGTTTCTTTGGGTGCAGATGCCAGCAGAGGAGGTGATCAGTACAGAGAGATGTCACAGGATTTTTCACCCTCCTCTCTGCTGGGTTGAGGTAGCCCTGACCTTTCTAGTAATGATCAAATTCTGAGCAGAGGACTCTCCTCCACATGACAGCTCGTGTGTTTCCAGTAAAGCCAATGCCTCTTCTAGCCCCCCACAAGCCTAGGGGTGGTGATGGCTACACATTGTCACGAGTTGTGACTCAGCGAGTCCCTGGGTGACTCACTGTCCCTTGGATTCCACGCCTAAGGCCACACTTCTACAAATAGTCCCTTTAAAAACGTTCTTTGATTACTACATGGAATGTACTCTGTTTTCTGTTGAGAAATGCTACCAGTGGTAGTTCTGACTAAAAGACGTGTGAATTTCAGCCCAGAGTAGCGTCATGCTCACACATTTCCTTAGTTGGCAACTGTATGTGGCAACCAGTTACTTTCTATAGAGATGTCTCTTCGGGATGCTATCTGTTACATGCATGAATCCAAGAGTCACAGGCCACTAGCTAACTCCATCAGTCAGTGAAGAGGAAGAACGGCAGAGCCTCGTGGATATCTGGACATCAGAACCCGTGTTGCTTCATTAGAGTCAGATATTTAAAGAGATATTAATGTGATTACAAATTTTACCAAGCATTCTACTTTGTCATAACTGAAAATTAAGAAAGGCCTATTATCTCATGTGTGTTTGAACACAATTTGTTAAAGATTTATTTTTATTTATTTATTTATGAGAGAGAGAGAGAGAGAGAGAGAGAGAATGGGCATGCCAGGGCCTCTGGCCACAGCGAACGGACTCCAGAGGCATGCGTGCCACCGTGTGCACCTGGCTTACGTGGGACCTGGAGAATCGAACCTGGATCCTTAGGCTTTGTAGGCAAGTGCCCTAACTGCTGAGCCATCTCTCCAGCCATTTTTTTTTTGTAAATTATACCTCCATCTGTCATATCTAACAAAAAGTTGAGGAAGAAAGACAGAGTTTGTGAAATATTTCTTTAGAAAGTAGAAACAAATGTGATTTTTAAAAAACTTGGTACTATATGTTATGCAGCAAATTTACAATTTCTCTTTCTTCTTAATTTTTATTGACATTTTCCATGGTTATAAAAAATATCCCATGGTAATATCCTCCCTCCCCCCCTTTCCCCTTTGAAATTCCATTCTCCATCATATCCCCTCCCCATCTCAATCAGTCTCTCTTTTATTTTGATGTCATGATATTTTCCTCCTCTTATGATGGTCTTGTGAAGGTAGTGTCAGGCACTATGAGGTCATGGATATGCAGGCCATTTTATGTCTGGAGGGAGCATGTTGTGATCTCTTCATTTTTTAAAAAAATTTTTGTTGTTTATTTTAATTTATTTATTTGAGAGAGAAAGAGGCAGACAGAGAGAGAGGGAGAGAGAATGGGTGCACCAGGGCCTCCAGCCACTGCAAATGAACTCCAGACACATGAGTCCCCTTGTGCATCTGGCTAACGTGGGTCCTAGAGCCTTGAACTGGGGTCCTTAGGTTTCACAGTCAAGCGCTTAACTGCTAAGCCATCTCTCCAGCCCGATCTCTTCAATTTTTTACAGTGTGTAAAACTCCATGGATTGTTTGGATTACCAATGCTGTTCTTCAGCATCGGTCTAGGAAGCACATGTTTCACAGTGTTTCTTGGCTATCTGGGAAATAGGCAGGAGCTGGGGTTAAGGATGAGGGTCTTTCCTGGCTATTTTCCTCTAAGTCACAAAGTGAAAGACTGACTGTACTGATTCTGGGGAAGAAAGACAAATGTACTTAACTGCCATTATTGAGCACATAGATGTCGATGCCCTAGGCATTATATATCTTTAAATGTGTATAAATAAATAAGGGCTAGAGAGATAGCTTAGTGGTTAAGGTGCTTCCCTGCAAAGCCAAAGGACCCAGGTTTGATTCCCTAGGACCTAAGTAAGCCAGATGCACAAGGTGGTGCATGCATCTGGAGTTTGTTTGCAGTGGCTGGATGCCCTGTTGCGTCCTTTCTCTCTCTTTCTCTGCCTCTTTCTCTCTTAAATAAATAAAAATAAAACATTACAAAAAAATAAACAATACATTTACATAATATAAATAGCTAAAATACACATTTAATATATGTACATATAACCTGTTAATATTCTATAGTGGCACAAAATATTATTACCATTCTCTTTTTATAAATGAAAGCATGGAGGCTCAGACAGGTGAAATGATTAAGAAATGACAGTGGTGAATGCTGGGTAGGACTTAGTCATGGATTTAAAAACGTGTGATCACTGGGTGTGCCAGTGCACACCTTTAACCCCAGCACCCAGGAAGCAGAGGTAGGATGATTGCAGTGAGTTTGAGGCCATCCTGAGACTCCATAGGGAATGCCAGGACAGCTTGGGCTAGAGTTAGACCCTACCTTTAAAACAAACAAACAAACAAAAAGAGTGTAATCTAAAACCTTTCTTTTTTTTAATTATTTTTATTTTTTATTTATTTATTTGAGAGTGACAGACAGAGAGAGAAAGAGGCAGATAGAGAGAGAGAATGGGCCCACCAGGGCCTCCAGCCACTGCAGACGAACTCCAGATGCGTGCACCCCCTTGTACACCTGGCTAACGTGGGTCCTGGGGAATCGAGCCTTGAACCAGGGTCCTTAGGCTTCACAGGCAAGCACTTAATCACTAAGCCATCTCTCCAGCCCTAAAACCTTTCTTTCAGTCTGTCATTTTGATTCTTTTTTTTTTTTTTTTCTGAGCAAAGATATGCCTTGGATTTTTTTCACATACTAGTTATAAGATATTTCATTTACCTCTCTGGGCTTCAGATCCATATATTTGAAGAGGCAGAGCTAAAAACTTTGAGCTTATTGCATATTACTGTTTCTATAAACGATAACATTCCTCTATGACAGGCCACATCAGGTTTCAAAAGTCACTCACATCATTTAAACTATAATAAAGGGTTGTAGCTGCTCAAAAAAGGTGATGGGAAGACTGGAGGTGGAGAGTCAGGCTGGTCACCAAGATCAAATCCCAGGACACCCCTGCTGGTAAGCAAACTGGGGTGTGGAACCTCTAGACTGTGGGATTATGTTTAAACTGAACGGTGGTGGATGGATGGCCCAACTCCAGCTTTCCCATTTATGAGTGGGCAATGTATATGATCTTTCAGACACAGAGAGAATCAAGGAGAGGAAAATAAACACAGAAAGGAAGCCAGAGACAAAATGGGGAAGGATAAAAAAGTATGCACAAGAGGGTTAATGGGTGACCAGACACATATGCCAACAATGCCCTCTTTCCCTGGGCTGTACCCTCCACCAAGAGTCTGAAAGCTTGACTCCAATTCAGATACTTTCTTTATCTATAAAATGAGATTCCAAATGTAAAAACGCCTCGATGACATTTAGCATATAGTGGTAGTCAGTTAAGTTTTGTCCTCTTCTCTCCCTCAGAGACATGTGCTCATTAAAAATAGAGAAGAAGGGCTGGAGAGATGGCTTAGCGGTTAAGCGCTTGCCTGTGAAGCCTAAGGACCCCGGTTCGAGGCTCGGTTCCCCAGGTCCCACGTTAGCCAGATGCACAAGGGGGCGCACGCGTCTGGAGTTCGTTTGCAGAGGCTGGAAGCCCTGGCGCGCCCATTCTCTCTCTCTCCCTCTACCTGTCTTTCTCTCTGTGTCTGTCTATCTCAAATAAATAAATTAAAAAAATTTAAAAAAAAAATAGAGAAGAAAAGTGTGCAGACTGGGACACTGGGAAATGAGGATAAAGAAATAAGACCAGAGGATAGAAAAATTTCCTTGACAAAAAGAGGTGGGTCAATAAGCTTGGATGCTATAGGTGATAGGCATTGATGGCAGTTTTTGGAGAGGGGATGACTTGAAAAATTTGGTGTTTTGGCAAAATAAATATTACAGCCATGTCCATGGCACAGGCTGTTCTTACAAAATATAATGAGTAAAGAATGCCTTTGCCAACCTCTTTGAGTGGAACATTCTTTCCAATCTTATGGAAAATGTCCTTTGGGAAGTCACAGCAGTAGACTGTAGACCTTATTTAGATAGAAGTGCCTAATTGAAACAATGCCTCTCACTGGTACACTTAGAGGCAGATGGTATTCTACTCATAGGTAGAGAACAGCAGGTCAGGGACACACTCCCCTGAGTCACAGGCAGGAGGAATGGGGTGCAATAGTGGCTCATTATATGACAAATGACCTAACTCCAACAGGATTGTGTCCCCAGGAGTACCTGCCTGGGAAGACAGGGAGGGCACAGGAAGACACATCCAACGAGCAGACTCAGAGCACGTCCCATCCCACAGCTGTGAAGGGATTCCAGACGTCCTCCAGTCTGCTCAGGACTTAGCTTAGGGCTGAGAAATCACAGCCTGTGAGTGCCGGGGCAGCTGTGAAACCACTCAGGATCTCAAGTGACTTCAGTCAGAGAAAAGGAAAGAGTCTGTGAGCTATCCAACATGAAGCAAGTGTAGGGCTGGAGAGATGGCTTAGTGGTTAAGGAGCTTGCCTGTGACATCTAAGGACCCAGGTTCGATTCCCCAGGACCCACATAAGCCAGATACACAGGTGGTCCATGTGTCTGGAGTTTGTTTGCAGGGGGTAGAGGTCCTGGCATGCCCATTCTCTCTCTCTCTCTCCCTTTCATAAATAAATAATAAATTTTAAAAAATATTTTTTTAAAAAAAGAAAGGGCTGGAGAGATGGCTTAGCAGTTAAGCACTTACATGTGAAGCCTAAGGACCCCGGTTCAAGGCTTGATTCTCCAGGACTCACGTTAGCCAGATGCACAAGGGGGCGCATGTGTCTGGAGTTCGTTTGCAGTGGCTGGAGGCCCTGGCGTGCCCATTCTCCCTCTCTCTCTCTGTCACTCTCAAATAAATAAAAATAAACAAAATATTTTTTAAAAAGAAAGTGTAGATCTACAAACAAGCTGAAGTATATCCAGTAGGTATTTAAAGTGAAGGCTTAAAAAATTCTGAGTGAACGCATCAGCCATCACAAGTCCTAATTTTTAAATTTATTTTAAAATAGCCGATATCCAGAAGCTTAAATCATGTTCAAAGGGGGCTGGAGAGATGGCTTAGTGGCTAAGCGCTTGCCTATGAAGCCTAAGGACCCCGGTCCAAGGCTCTATTCCCCAGGACTCAAGTTAGCCAGATGCACAATGGGGTTCATGTGTCTGGGGTTTGTTTGCAGTGCCTGGAGCCCTGGCATGCCCATTCTCTTTCTGTCTCGCTCTCTCACTCTCTCGCTCTTGCTCTCAAATAAATAAATAAAAATAAACAAAAATAATGTTCAAAGGTCATCAACTCCGTAGTGGTAGGGCTAGGTTCTGAACTCAAGTCTCTTGATTTGCAATTTACTGTTTCATTCCTCATTCCTGGTTGCTTTGGCCTCAGTGTTTGAGGAAGGTGGGCATACATGCATCTCAATGTTGCATGCTGAGGAACGTTCAGCCAGTGTTTGAATTTTATAAATTCAAAAGCAAGATAGGGCTACATCTTGGTCTCCATGTGGTCCAGAGGTCTCCACACTAAGAACTTGCCTCACATAGCCAAGCCAAAGGCCAACTTTTAGGGTAGGGATTGGCTCTGTATGCATGGATTTCCTCTGAGCTCAAATGGTTTCTGGAAGGACTGGACATTTCCTCTGTTGGATGAAAACATGAACTTGACAAAAAAAAAAAAAAAACCCACAAAGGGGTCGTGAACTGCTGCTATTGGTAAATTGGACACAGAGGGAATCAAGGAAAGAGAAAGAAAACCAAAGACGGGGTGAGGAAGAATATAAAAAGAATGCCCAAGAGAGCCAATGGGTGACCAGACATGTGTGCCAACAAAGCCATCTTTCCCTGGGCTGTGTCCTCCACCAGGAATATGAAAGCTGGGCTCTAATTCAGGAGCTCTAAAGCTGTTTGATTCCCCCCACCATAGTTTCTAAGAATCCAGTCCAGGGTTCCCACTGGAAGTTGTTTCTTCCCAACAGGGAGGGGAGCTATTGGCAAAGATCACTGCTCTCTATTCTTCTCTGTAGGTGAGAAAGGTAAGGCCTGGGGAGAAAACCCAATAGACGTAAGGATGAAATCTGTCACAGCAGCTGCTCCTTGCTGGTGACAGCATCTGCCAGCTTCCACTGCGGCTGCGCTTGCTTCACACAGGGTCATCTGTGGCAGTCCAGAAGTGGCTGTTCTCTCAGACAGTGAAAGTGTATGGCAGTGTCTTCTTAGGTCTCAAAGCTTCTTTGCTCTTCCAGAAGTTTCCACACTATTCAAGATCACACCCACCATCTCTGGAGGCCAGCGAGCTCCCAGCCGGTCTTGGTCACTCTTTAACTATCCATGGCACATTCTAAAACGTACTTCTGAGAAAAATCACCCACGTTTATAAGAAGCACCTGACAAGGCTATTCTAGGAATCGAAGCATTGTTTGTAATAGAGGGAAAAAAATCTTGGAAATAAATGTTCGTCCACAGGAGATGAGGATGAACAAATTTTTTTTAATTAATTAATTAATTTATTTGAGATCGACAGACACAGAGAGAAAGACAGATAGAGGGAGGGAGAGAGAATGGGCGCGACAGGGCTTCCAGCCTCTGCAAACGAACTCCAGACACGTGCACCCCCTTGTGCATCTGGCTAACGTAGGACCTGGGGAACCGAGCCTCGAACCGGGGTCCTTAGGCTTCACAGGCAAGCGCTTAACCGCTAAGCCATCTCTCCAGCCCAGAGGATGAACAAATTTTGCTGAAGTCATAGACTGGCAAAACTATGGCAGTTCAAATGAACGAAGCAGGCTAAACGTAACAATCTGGCTGAATGTCAAAAATATAATGATGAAGAAAGAAGCAATGTAAGACAGGATGTCTCTTATGCAAAGTTTGAAAACATCTGGGCTGGAGAGATGGCTTAGCGGTTAAGCACTTGCCTGTGAAGCCTAATGACCCTGGTTCAAGGTTTGATTCCCCAGGACCCATGTCAGCCAGATGCACAAGGGGGCACATGCATCTGGAGTTTGTTTGCAGTGGCTAAAGCCCTAGCGCACCCATTCTTCTCTCTCTCTCTCTCTCTCTGTGCCTCTTTCTCTCTGTAGCTCTCAGATAAATAAATAAAAATATTAAAAAAAAAAAGAAAGAAAACATGTGCCTGAGAGCCGGGCGTGGTGGTGCACACCTTTAATCCCAGCACTTGGAAGGCAGAGGCAGAGGATCACCGTGAGATCAAGGCCACTCTGAATTTACATAGTGAATTCCAGGTCAGAGTGAGACCCTACCTTGAAAAAAAAGAAGAAGAACGAGAAGGAGGAGGAGGAGGAGAAACCATGTGCCTGCTACCACCTACTGTATAGCAAGAAAGTGAGCAGAGATCTGAGGACAGGGAGAAAATAAGGTAGATATTTAGAAGAACAGCAAGAACCTAAGACTTCAGCTAAATACATGTTTAATGTTTTTAAGTGAGAAGAGCTGCCCTGTGTGCTTGGAATGGAGTTCTTAGGGGAGGGATAACGCAGACATCAGGCCAGAGAGGTGTCTAGTTGCCTGGGTGTTGCAGTCCGGTTCGCATTGCTGGTAGAAATCACCCAACAAAGAGCAGCTTCTGGGAAAAAGAGATTTATTTTGGCTTATAGGCTCGAGGGGAAGCTCCACGATGGCAGGGGACAAGGATGGCATGAGCAGAGGGTGGACATCACCCCCTGACCAACATAAGGTGGACCACAGCAACAGGAGGGTGTGCCAAACACAGGTATGGGGAAACTGGCAATAAAGCCCATAAGCCCGCCCCCAACAATACACTCCCTCCAGGAGGCATTAATTCCCAAATATCCATCAGCTGGGAAGCTAGCATTCACAACACCTAAGTTTATGGGGGACACCTGAATCAAACCACCACACTGGGCTTGCCATTGGACCACTGAGATTTTCACCAGGGCATTGTGAGGAGAGGCCTAATAATGAGGCCCAGTACTCAGCCTCAGCATCTGGGGTGAGGGGCAAGGGAGAAGGGAGGCATCCGAGGGCCTGTCTACAAGCTCTCCTCAGTCTGCCCCCAACAGAGAAGACCCCTAGCCAAACAACCTTGTCAGGCACCAGACCAGTCCCAGAGGAGTAAGCTTCTGGGTTTCCTCACAACAGAAAGAATTGTTCAACCAACCAATCACATTCCACTTGTGGGGGCGGAAGGAAGTTCTGCCTTCTGAGCAGATGCCATTCACCTGTTCCCAGGCACAGCCACCTGTCTGCAACGCCCTTCTCCCCTTGATTGGGAGTGCCATCCTTTAACTGAACCCCTCCCCTTTCAATGAACCGATCAGAAAGTGACATGAACCACATGACCTGACATGCTCTGCCAGACCCTGGTTGCCACTGAGAATGTGGAGCTGTGATATCTTCCACGCATGGTGGTGGCTTGGGTGGGAGGAAGTGGTGGTGGAGAGATGCATTTGAGATGAATCATGAAGGTGGAGCTGAGAGGATTTGCTCAGGTACAGGACATGGATGTGAAATAAAGGGAGGAGTCAATGCCTTGGGCACGGTAACCCATGGCCATTTATTCTTGTGGCGTATCTGCAAGTGTGGATCTCTGTCTTGAATAAGATTGTTTAAAGGGGGGAACGTAGACTTCGTTTTGTGGAGTTTGTATGATCTTGGTACCAAATACAGCCGAAGAGGCCAAAACTAACTCCTTCCTTATTATGAACATGAATGTAAAAAATCCTAACTGGAAGCAACGTTCCACCATAGTCATCCAATTTCAGTTTTACGTCTTGAGATGTAATTTCCCTTAGTGTTGAGAAAGAGACACGTATGACGGTGATGTCACTTCCATTCATCAACAAAGAACAGGAAGTCCTGGCCAATGCATTAAGACAGGGGAGGAAGAACAAATTCTTAAGCCTTACAGTCACAACACCATGACTAAATGTATGGAACACCTAAGAAAACTAGGAAGCAATGAAAAAGAAAAAAGGCGGCTAATAAGCCTGTTGAATATAAAAATAATATCCAAAACTCAACAGTTTTCCTGTAAGAAATAACTCAATGGAAGATACAGAATTCCCCTAACAGGTGAAATAAAACTATGAAGCATCTGAACATTAACAAAATAAGAAAACCCCAAGGTCTTTATAGATTAAAAAAAATTTTTAACTATCAAAGCACATGCGCAAATCTACAAACCAGCTAAAAACAAATATTATGTTGACAACTGGCTACAACTTCGCATAAAGGTTTTTTTTTTTTAATTTTTTATTTGTTGTTGTTACTGTTAACTCTCTAGATTTAAAGTGATTATCATCAAAATCCTGGCAGATTTTTGTTGCTGTTGTTCTGAGAACTTTACTCTAAAATTAATTTGAAACAGTAAATATTCTCAAAGAATTAAAGCAAAATTCAAAAGGAAGATGTCTCTGGCATAGAGACATGTTATCAGTGAAGGAAAATTTTTTAATAAAACTAACTCAGCTGGGCATGGTGGTACACACCTTTAATCCCAGCACTCTTGAGGCAGAGGTTGGAGGATCCTTGTGAGTTCAAGGCCACCCTGAGACTACATAGTGAATTCCAGGTCAGTCTGACAAATTGAAAGAGATCCTACCTCAAAAAAAACAAAGTAAAGCTGGGCGTGGTGGCACATGTCTTTAATCCCAGCACTTGGGAGGCAGAGGTAGGAGGATCAGTGTGAGTTCGAGACCACCCTGAAAATACAGAGTGAATTCCAGGTCAGCCTGGGCTACAGTGAGACCCTACCTCAGAAAACAAAACAAAATAAATGAATAAATAAATAAATTAATTAATTAAAAAAAAAGTGAAGTGGCAGACTGAAACCAAAAATACTGATAGCAACTGACATATACACCATCTAGTTTTAAAATATACAAAGGAACATTGACAATTCAGTTAGGCTAATATGGAATACAAAGTTTAAAGCAGGAAATATAAGAATTATAACTTTCTGGGCTGGAGAGATGGCTTAGCGGTTAAGCGCTTGCCTGTGAAGCCTAAAGATCCCGGTTCAAGGCTCGGTTCCCCAGGTCCCACGTTAGCCAGATGCACAAGGGTACGCACGCGTCTGGATTTCGTTTGCAGAGGCTGGAAACCCTGGCGCGCCCATTCTCTCTCTCTCCCTCTATCTGTCTTTCTCTCTGTGTCTGTCGCTCTCAAATAAATAAATTAATTAATTAAAAAAAAGAATCATAACTTTCTCCGTGAGATAATATGAAGTAAAAAGCCAGAAAAAAAAAAACACAGCAAAGTTAGGGTACACAGTAAGAAAATAATGGGTAAAGGTATGAATAGAAAAGTCACAAGAAGAAAATGCAAATGACTAATAACCAAAGAATGCTGTGTCTAACTGGCAATCAAATGAATATAAATTAAATTAAAAAATAATAATAAAGCCAGATCCAGTGACTCCCTCCTGCAACCCCAGCATTGAGAGGGCAAAGTAAGAGGATCGCTGTGAGTTTAAAGCCAGCCTGTGCTACAGAGTAAGATGGGCTCAAAAACATATCAAATAATGATGATGATATAGATGAAAAACGGTATGCTACACAATTCATAGAGGTTGGTAAAAATTATAAAGTTGGGCTGGAGAGATGGCTTAATGGTTAAGATGCTTGCTGTGAAGCCTAAGGACCCAGGTTCAATTCCCCAATACCTATATAAGCCAGATGCACAAAATAGAGCATGCATCTGGAGTTCATTTGCAGTGGCTGGAGTTCTTGGTGCACCCATTCTCTCTCTCAAATAAATAGATAAATATAAATATTAAAAAGTTACAAAGTCATTAAGCAACAAGCACTAGAGAGGCTTGGAGCATCTTGATCCCCCTTCAGCACTGGAAGAGGTCGGAAGGTATTGCTGAGGCTATGGAAGAAAAGAAGAAAAAAGGTGTCATATGTATAAAAACATTAACACAAAAATGATGTTTATTTTTCAAGGATTGTAGACGATTCTAACTTACAATGGTTTAACAGGATTTTTTTTTACAAAGGTATAAGAGTGACATATATTCAATATCAAATTTTGCTATTTTTAATGGTTATTATTATTACTATTAACAAGATGTTTCATATGGATTCATCATGTGTGGGTACCCTCTTTTCCCTCATTCCTGCCCCCATCCCCTTGGGGACACTCCTCAGTGGGGTTGCAGGTATTCCCCATTGGGTTGTAGTTTATGCATTGTGGGAGCAGCAGTCAGTTATTTTGGGGGGGGTTGGGGGGAAAATCTCTGGGCATGATGTCTCAACCTGTGGCTCTTACAATCTTTCTGCCCTCTCTTCTGCAAAATTCCCTGAGCCGTGCGTGGTGGGTGAGTTTTAAGTCTACTTCAGTGATGAGCTCTGAGGAGCCTCTGGATCTCTGCTTTGGTAGGTGTTGAGTATCCTCAGGGTCTGCCTCCTACAGCCTGGTGCTGATGATCAGTTTCACCATGTAAGCGACACTCTTGCTCATCTCCCCATTCAGCTGTGGCTTGGCTGAAGGGCGAAGAGTAATTTATCTCCTCGGGTCTCACTACTTTCTGAAAAAGAAGAACAGATTCTCCAGTGGAGAGTGAAGTCAGAATAGTTTAAATGGGATAAGCATTATTAATTTAGGGAGAATTTGATGTATGTAACCCCTCCTTTAGCCAAAGACTAGTGAGATCTTGACACTACAGAACGTAATCTTTGTCTCCATAGGATTCTGATGATTGGTTACATACCAAGGCTGTATGGCACTATTGCACTGGTGTGTACATCATGTCAGGGTGTTTGCTTCTGAGTGGCTTAGACCTCGGGTTACTCACACCATTATTGCCATTTCCCCCAGTAGCTCATGTAATGCTTTCCAGCACTAGACAGGCTAAGTGTCTGGGGACAGGCTTTCTTCAGCCAGGTCTCTGCATGCAGTGTCAGCAGCATATGGTGTCTTCAGCAATAGGGTCTTAGTTTTTGCCTTAGGCAGGTAATCAAGTGCTTTGACAGAAAGCTGTCTTGATTTGGGGACCTCTCAGGTCTCTCTGATCAACAGCTCAATGTGGGTAGCAACCAATCTCTGGTACTGAGAGTTGCAGGTCAGAGACAGAAAAAAGAAAAAGACCTTTGTTCTTTTAATCTTGGGCTTCATCCCACCCTCACCAGAGCCCGACTTTTCAGGTGCTCCCCTCTCACTCCTTTTGAGGGTTATATCTTTGAGGCTGTCTCCAAGAATAAAGGCTTCTATGGTATCAGCTCATTTCGGATTTAATTTCAAGTTTGTTTTCCCTGTCTTCCTTTCCCCTTCCCTCCCCACAAACCCTTCCATTACTATAAATGTTGCTCTTCTTTTTTTATATGAGAGAGAGAGAACTGGCCCATCAGGGCTTCCAGTCACTGCATCTGAACTACAGACACGTGTGCTACCTTGTGCATCTGGCTTACATGGGACCTGGAGAGTTGAACACGAGTCCTTAGGCTTCGTAGGCAACTTCCTTAACCACTAAGCCACCTCTCCAGCCCCGAATTTAGCTCTTTAACATGGCCTAGTGAAGGGACAGCAGATCACAATCAGCCTGAAGGGACCACAAGGGAAACAACCGATACTGCAATGTGCTATGCGACTCTGCCACCAAGTTCAGGACCTTAGGTTTATCAAATGCATTTTACAACATTATAATTTATGAAGGGGTTATCTGTATGTATCTATGTCCTCATAAGTTGGAGGCGCTTGTGAACATTTCCTTTAGAAATGTATTTTGTGTGTGTGTGTGAGAGAGAGCATGTGTGTGTGTGCACGTGCACATGCGTGTGCGTTCATGCACTCACCAGGGCCTCTTGCTGTTGCAAACAAATACCAGATGCTTGCATCGCTTTTTGCATCTGGCTTTTGTGGGTGGCTTGGGAAATGAACTCAGGATGTGTGGTGGTTTGATTCAGGTGTCCCCCATAAACTTAGGTGTTCTGAATGCTAGGTTCCTAGATGGAGATTTGGGAATTAACGCCTCCTAGAGGGAGTGTATTGGTGGGGATGGGCTTATGGGTATTAAAGCCAGTTTCCCTTTGCCAGTGTTTGGCATACTCTCCTGTTGCTGTGGTCCACCTTATGTTGGCCAGGGGGTGATGTCCACCCTCTGCTCATGCCGTTGATTTCCCCTGCCACCATGGAGCTTCCTCTCGAGCCTGTAAACCAAAATAAACCTCTTTTTCCTACAAGTTGCTCTTGGTTGGGTGATTTCTAACAGCAATGCAAACCTGACTGCAACAGGATGGATGTCAGACTTTGCGAAAGAAGTACCTTGAACTGCTGGGGCATCTTCCCAGCCTCACCTGTACACATTTCTAAGCAGGATTACAAAGGTGAGATACAGTGTAGCTAATGTACCTAGGAAGAGGGGAGTGATGCAAGGAACAGAAAGGGAAATATGAAAATAACAAGAGGGGTCTTCTGTGAACTGGTGTTGATAGTCATGGAAAGAACCTTTACGAACAGTTTTAATAAGCTTACCCACTTGCACACTAGGAAAGACAAAGATAAATAAGTGGCAGGTAAATGTAAAGGGCCTCTAGCTGGCCTCTTTCTCACGGGTTTCTGGAATTGGTGTCTCACTTCTTTAGAATTGAATTAGCCTATTAATAAGAATCCAGTCAGAGGAAGGGTGTCATCCTTGGGCTATTGCTTAACTGGTTAGTAATAGTCATCACGAGTCACTTGAGAGAGCTGACCGTCTCCTCCCTGCCGTGTGGCTCAGAGTAAGCGTGTGCTCAGCATCCTGTGGAAATGTAGCACACTCCGACCCGAGCATGCCAGAGGTGGATGAGTCAACGCCCTCAGGCCAGAGATAAGAGGGAGAAATAGAACAGGTTTGCTACTGTTCACCTCCTTGGACTCAAGGAGACATGCATATGCAAACTCATCTTACTGCAAATACAAGGAATGTCTGGGGTTAGAGAGACTCCTTAGCAGCTAAGGCGCCTGCCTGCAAAACCAAAGGTCCCAGGTTCGATTCCCCAGGACCCAAATAAGCTAGATGCACTAGTTGTCAGAGGTGTTTGGAGTTTGTTTGCAGTGGCTTGAGGCCCTGGTGCTCCCATTCTCTCTCTCTATTTCTCTCTCTCCCTCTTTCTCTACCTCAAATAAATAAAACTAAAATATTGAAAAAGGAATGCCTGTGTAAGATATGTTCAAATCCACTAAACAGTTGATATTTCTGGCCAATGGACCATGAAAAGAGAAATTCAAAGCAGAGAAAGTGGAAAGTTTAAAAAAAAAAAGACTCTTTAAGCACATTAGCTGTTTTTGTTCATTTTTATTTATTTATTTGAAAGTGACAGAGAAAGAGGGAGAGAGAGAGAGAGAGAGAATGGGCGCGCCAGGGCTTCCAGCCTCTGCAAACGAACTCCAGACGCGTGCGCCCCCTTGTGCATCTGGCTAACGTGGGACCTGGGGAACCGAGCCTCGAACCGGGGTCCTTAGGCTTCACAGGCAAGTGCTTAACCGCTAAGCCATCTCTCCAGCCCACATTAGCTGTTTTTAAAGGGTAGAATATTTTTGTGCAAATACATATATAGTTCTCCGAAATGGTGAGGAGACGTGCTTACAGAGCAAGCAGGACAAGGAGTCATGCAGCAGATCCTTGCATGTCAGGGTGTCCGTGGTGGTTAGTGTTACGAGTCAGCTTGGCTGGGCCACCGATGCCCAAGTCAGTGGTTAAACATTATTTCCACGTGGGTCTGTGCAGATGTTTCCAGAAGAGCTTAATATTTGAGTTGGTAGGCTAAGCATAGGCATACGTGGATAGGTAGCTCATGCCCTTTGCACCAGAAGAGAGGGAAGCTGTGAATGAACCACCGGACCGTGAGTCTCGTGGCCTGGGCACTCCTGTTTCCCGTGCCTTTAGCCATCATCTGGACTCCACTCCATCAACCTTCAAGTCTTCAAATGCCTCCACTCACTTCTCTGGGTTTGGGGGCTTGCAGACAGAAGATCGTGGGACTTCTCAGCGTACGTGATTTTGTGCCATTACCTACCTATAAATAAATCTCCTTATAGGTTGGTTCTGTTTCCTTGCAGAACTCTAAGTGGGTGCCCAGTTGCCAGCAGCATTTAGTGAGTGGTACCTCAGTGGCCATCATTCCTGTAAAGTAAGACAAGAGGGAAAGAATTTAAAAGTAGGACTCTTGACTCATTCCCTAGGAAAATGTCCTTCTTTGTCTCAAATCTCAAACCCAAGGCCAGCAAGCTGCCTGCCAGCAGGGGACACCAGCCCTGCTGTTTGCTGTCTCTCTGAAGGAGTCCACCCCAGGGACTGCTTTGAAGAGCTAAGAAGAGCCACATACACGGGGATGGAGCAGGGAGCAGACGTCAGCGTCAACCACGATGGCAAATGCAGTGGGGGTTTGAATGGGAATGAGCACAATCTCTGGACAAGAACGGACAGGCTGGAAGTCTCTTGAACTCCTAAAGCCCGGTGAAAGTGGCAACACTGTTTACCTAAATAGATTCCTGCTTTTCTGACTTATTTCTTTCATCCCGGTCTCCTTCAGCTAGTTTCTATTGCTTGGTTTCTGTTGCACAAGCAAAAATATAGCACTTTTGGATACCGGCTTTGCAATCCACTGCACAGGTTACCATCTGTAACTGTTGTCCCCTGAC
The DNA here is from genome assembly GCF_020740685.1 of Jaculus jaculus. Classification (NCBI taxonomy): domain Eukaryota; kingdom Metazoa; phylum Chordata; class Mammalia; order Rodentia; family Dipodidae; genus Jaculus; species Jaculus jaculus. Next base: position 68,980,093 of record NC_059114.1, on the reverse strand, counting down.
TCCCTTGCCGCCACTGTATGGCCCACAGAATATTAGACATATTCTGCTTCCTGTCCCTTTCCTGCTCCTCTTGAGAATTTCTTCCTGTGTGCTCCAATTTCTGTTGGTGGTCAGTCTTAACTCTCTCAACAGAAATAAAAGCACAGAGGGACATTCCTGCTTTGTGGAGTGACAGGGCAAATCACTACTTACGCACACTCAAATGCCAGGGAAATCAGTCCTTAGAAAGAGAGAACTCTCTTTTTACTGCTATCATTTTCTATGAGAGAGAGCTTCCTTTAATGTTAACTTTGAGCAAGGAAGTTCTGTTCACGGAAGATATATTGTCATGCCACACCCGCCATGGATGCTAGATTCTGATGTTTGCAAGTAGAATCGGTGAACTTCAATAAATATTTAATTGTTCTTTCACTGGACAAATGGCCTCATATTCAGCATGGGTGGTGTGGTGGAGGAGCCTTTTAATGGTCACTTTTTGCAGTGTGATAGTAAGTGATTGCATAGTGGACACCAAGGACATGCTACTTCAGGAAGAGGGAGCTGGAAGAATTTCTTTAATGCTGTGCTGCGGCTTGGAATAAAATTGACTATAATAGCCAGGCGTGGTGGCGCACGCCTTTAATCCCAGCACTCAGGAGGCAGAGGTAGGAGGATCACCAAGAGTTCAAGGCCACCCTGAGACTACATAATGAATTCCAGGTCAGCCTGGGCTAGAGTGAGACCCTACCTAGAAAAAAAAAAAAACAAAAAAAACCCAAATTAATTATAATAGAGAGAAAGCATGTATTTATAATAGAGAGAAACTATGAATAGATGCTCATATAAAATAATATACTTATCCAAATTGGGGTTGATATTTTAAGTATATATAAAATGACTTCAATAAATATGTAGCTATATTAAATTAAATACTTACAAGGTGATGAATGGTAACTGTTGGTGCAGGAATTTCTCTGGAACGATTAGAGAGGAGTTTACTTGCCCCAGGGACTGGAGCTGGGAGGGCTCCCAAAGAAAGCACGACCCTGAGTGCAACCTGTACTATCATCTTATACCCTAGCAGCCAGGGCGTTCCATAGAAGCAGGGCAGATACCGCAGTATCAAGGTGGGGTGAGCAGGTAAGGGGGGGGCTTCACAAAAGCAAACAAGCAGTTAGCTACACGGTTCCCTGGCAGTCAGCTATGCGGTTACGGTTGCCAAGGGCAGTCTCTGTTTTACCCATTTCCTCTTTCTGACCGCTCCAGTGGGGAGGGCCCTCCTCGGAGGCTTTTTTTTTTTAATATTTTTTATTTATTTATTTGAGAGCGACAGACACAGAGAGAAAAACAGATAGAAGGAGAGAGAGAGAATGGGCGCCCCAGGGCTTCCAGCCTCTGCAAACGAACTCCAGACGCGTGCGCCCCCTTGTGCATCTGGCTAACGTGGGACCTGGGGAACCGAGCCTCGAACCGGGGTCCTTAGGCTTCACAGGCAAGCGCTTAACCGCTAAGCCATCTCTCCAGCCCCTCGGAGACTTTTTGCTCCACCGAGCAGGGAGAGATTGGGCTTGGGCAACAATGGGCACCTGCTATAATTCAGCGCTTAGCAAGTGGTCTTTTCTACCTCATTGCTCCTCAGGAGGTGAAGGGTACTCTTATTTGGCAAATGGCATATGTGAAAGATCACACTGCTTAGTCCTTCTATGAGTCTCTGGGGAGGGGGGGGGGAGCTGGAGAACAAGGAATGTATTCACACAGCCGAGTGTGTCCTCCTTCAGTGACACCAAGAAAGCGTGTTTGCTTAGCAGTCTTCACCCTTCTGCCAGTGTTTTCTGTTAGCTCTAAGCAGTCCAGGGATGCCAACGCTGCCTGGGGACGCTCTTGTAAGACTGCACTTGAGGGGTTCACTTGACCGGACAAAGGACGGAGCCAGGCTCCGCTACCTCTCACACAGCATGCGCAGCCTCTCTTTCTTTTCTTTGAACCCCAAATGGATACACTCACGCTAGTTACCACATTGGCCTCTGGATGACTGTTGGCGCTTTCCAGAAATCATTAAATTTATTCCCTTCTACTAACCACCCCCCCCTTCCCCGCGCTCCAAAGGATGAAGACTTGGCAGGAACAGGGCTCTGCGGACCACTCCACAAGAGGAGCTCCAAATGCTTAGCGGGAAAACAACACAATTACACACCCAGCGCATGAGCTCCCAGTGAGGACGTGCTGAGAACAGACAACAGTCCTTTGTGCTCCTTAAGATCGGGGAGATTGGTTTTTAAATTCATTTCATATTCCTGTGTCGGGTTTGTTATTGCATTTCATACAAGGCAGATAGGTTCGGCAAATTCTTTCTATGTTGATCAGACTAGGAAATCTTCTATATGCACAGACCAAGCAATAGAAGTGAAATTTACAAACCTGCTAGGGATATTAGTAACAATCAAGCCAGGTCACTACTCAAACTTGTAATTAAATTTTTTTTAAAATTTATTTACTTAAGAGAAAGAAAGAGAGAGAGAGGAGATCATTCACTTGCAGAGGGTCTGAAAGATAAAGTTTCATTTACAGACCTGGGAATCCAATTGTTTTGTTTTTTTTTATTATTATTGCCTTACATTTTGGCTCCATCATGTGCCATTCTTTCCACGTATTATACTCTGGCTTCACTCTTTGCTTAATAGCTATGTTGTTATGAATCTATGATTTGACAACACGCAAACTATTCCCTGATTAGAAATTATGCTGTTTTATAAGTTTGTTTTAACTCTTTCAATTCACTGGGGTATTATTTAATAAATTCACCATGACAGTAGTTTCCCAAGTAGAGTCGTTGGCCTTTTTAAATCACTGTCAAGTAGCCAATTTGTGGGTTGATGGGAAGGATCCAATAAGTGCAAGCTGAATGCAGCTGAAACCGGTTAAGAAATAAGTTACTTTGGGGATTTCAAAAGAGAAAATGAGTCCAGGGAAATTTGCTAAATTTTTGGACAGAATTTAGAAATTAGGGAATGGAAGAACATAAATTATACTGCACATTTGGATTTCAAAAGAGTGATTGATTTAGAAAAGCGATTTTACAGCTAGATTAATTCAAGAGGAGTTGACTATCTGGAGTCTATAATGCATGTGCCCGACATGGTACGTTAGCTCCTTATTTCCCATCACCTCAAGAGAGTGTCTCTGCGCATGGAGGTACTTGGAATAAGCCAAAGTTTAGGAAGCTTTCTTCATAAATTTATCCCAGAGGGAAACTCAACTGAAACAAAACAATTTTCATTTGTCACATAACTGCGTTTCTCCACAGATGCTCTTCACTCGATCCCTCGTTCCTGTGTCTGGCATCTCAACCCCAACAGTCACAGACACTGACACAGCATTCACAGTTTTCAAAAGCTTCTTTGTACACCATCAGGTCAGGTCTGTAAAACCATCGTGGTTGCCGGGCGTGGTGGCGCACGCCTTTAATCCCAGCACTCGGGAGGCAGAGGTAGAAGGAGCGCCATGAGTTCAAGGCCACCCTGTGACTACATAGTTAATTCTAGGTCAGCCTGGACCAGAGTGAGACTCTACCTCGAAAAAACAAAAACGAAACAAAACAAAAACACTGTGGCTTCAGATTTGCCACTGACATGGACGTGAGTTCCAAACAGGAGGGATTTTTCCGCGTCCACTGCCACATCCTCACTACCCAGAAAGTGCCGTGGGGCTGAGAGACATCAACAACCATTTGCCAAATTCTACAGAAGAGGAAAGCTGAGGGCCTCGAGAGTGTAACCATATTACTTCTCTTCAGCGCCCCTAAACTTTTCGCACACGTCTCTTATTTATTCTGTCATTGTAGTCCCGTACGCTGTGATGACATTACATTTCTTCTCTGTCATAATTACACATTAACACACACACACATCATTTCTATATTGACAATGCTTGTGCTAATAAGTCCTCCTGTGAATAAGCTGACGTGAATGGATACATGGTCACACAACCCAGTGGCTCATTTATGAATATGATGCCCAAGTGTCCTGGGGGAAATTCACAGGCAAACTAACATTTGCTCTCACTTTGGATGGCTCTGTGTCCTGAAAGTCTGGCTTAGCGCTGGTTAGGATAAAGTAGGGAAAAGAAAGGTCACCTAAGGTAGACCTTTATTTATAATTGAGTTCAAGGGAGGAAGTACTTGCCAGAAGAAAAAAACACATTGATGAAAACTGTATCCAATCGGTAATAATGAGCATAGTGGGGGAAGAGTGGAGAGCTGGAATGGCAAAGGAGAAAAAGAAAAATACCTCAGAAAAAAAATATGCTCCCTAATCCCAAAGCAAACTACCTCTGCTGATAATATCCTGACCTTGCACTTCAGTTTCCAGAACTAGGAGGCAATAAATGGTTGCCTTTTCAGTCCCTAAGAGAAAAAAATAAAATGCAGAACCTTGGGAAGGCTTGTTTGGTACTAACATTACAATTACTAAAGCAGATGATATTCCTACTGTGTACCAGGTGCACTGGCAATACTGTCTCCTCTGTTCCCTCCAGCAAGGAAGATCTTTTTTTTTTTTTTTTTTTTTTTTTTATTTGAGAGTGACAGACACAGAGAGAAAGACAGATAGAGGGAGAGAAAGAGAATGGGTGCACCAGGGCTTCCAGCCTCTGCAAATGAACTCCAGACGCGTGTGCCCCCTTGTGCATCTGGCTAACGTGGGACCTGGGGAACCGAGCCTCAAACCGGGGTCCTTAGGCTTCACAGGCAAGCACTTAACCGCTAAGCCATCTCTCCAGCCCAAGGAAGGTCTTTTGTTTAGATACCTGATGAGGATCCTCATAACCTTTGGGGGCAGAACAGGTTCTTTCTCCCCCTCTAGAGTACATATCCACTCTTTACCTTACCATAGTTCTACAGGTGTATTAGCTCAATGGTGGTGAAGGGCTTGCATGAACTTTTAAATTAATTTATTTATTTGATAAAGAGGAAGGGAGAGGGAGAGAATGGGCACACAAGGACCTCCAGCCATTGCAAACGAACTCCAGATGTGTGCGCCCCCTTGTGCATCTGGCTAATGTGGGTCCTGGGGAATCGAACCTGGGTCCTTTGGCTTTGCAGGCAAATGTCTTAACCACTAAGTCAGCCCTCCAGCCCTTGTATGAACTTTGAATAACTGCCCATCATTTGGTCGATGGTGAGTCAGCATATTGCTGTATAACAATAGTGGACGTGTATACATGGCCTATCAGCCAGTTGATATGGAAGCTCTGAGATGTGGCCATGGCCTTGTGGTGCATGTTCGTTGGAGATTTGAGAAGCAGCTATATTTTGTGTCTCCTGCCTTGAGTGAACTAACATCTGTAATGAACTGTGTTGTAAAGCACTGAAGTTGCCCATGAAATCTTTAGTACTACTGTGCATGAATAGGCTTATTCAAGATTCCATGGTTAACATCAAGATAAGGCCCACCATGGGGCTGGAGAGATGGCTTAGCCTTTAAGGCATTTGCCTGCAAAGCCAAAGGACCTCGGTTCAATTCCCCAGGACCCACGTAAGCCAGATGCACAAGGGGGCACATGTATCTGGAGTTCGTCTGCAGTGGCTGGAGGCCCTGGAGTGCCCATTCTCTCTCTCTCTCTCCCTCTTTCTGCCTCTTTCTCTCTTTCAAATAAATAAATAAAAATAAAGTGAAAAAAATAAGGCCCACCAAAGTTGCACTAATATTATCTTGGTCCAGTTTGTTGTTGTTGTGTTTTTTCTAGGTGAGTCTCGCTCTAGCCCAGGCTGACTTGGAATTCACTATGTAGTCTCAGGTTGGCTTTGAACTCACAGTGATCCTCCTGCCTCACCCTTCTGAGTGCTGGGATTAAAGGCGTGCGCCGCCACGCCTTACACTGGTCCACAGTGTTTAAAGCGACTTGAAGTAATCTGGTCACTGAGCTTAAGTGTGTAACACTGTCTTTGCAGCCATTATTCTGTTGCTGATAACCTGACCTACCTTACATAGCTCCAAGTCGAAGCTTTCCTATGCCACTTACCATTGCATTCTGATAGACGGCAAATGGCAAAATAGAGACGGTCTCGGGAACCAGAGAGGCATCCTTTCCTAATTCACTTCATCTTTTGCCTTCTAGTAGCCTATGTATCCCAAGAGGTCATAAATCAACACGCTTAAGAACTCACTTAATATTTTAAAGGAAAGAACACACACACACACACACACACACACACACACACACACACAAAACTCCTCTGTGAGATTTCACTGCAGTTCATATAACTTAGGGTCAGAAAGTCTTGACAGACATTTAAGCCATAAGCCATTTGGAATGATCCTTAGTGTAAATAATTACTATTCAAGATCTTTGTCCTTGAAATTATTTTGTAAAATCAGGATCCAAAAACTTGGGCCCTTTGCATTCTGTGGATGTGTCTTAGGTCTGGTTATCTATAGTTCCTGCCCTGTTTTGTTTTGCCTTGCTCCCTGCTCCCTAGACTTGGCTAAAATTCTTCTCCATGCTACTGCTTAGGTAATTCTTTTGTCTCTTTATCTTCCCTCATTTGAAGCCTGGATCTATAGTTGTAACACAATGAGGTTTCCATTCTTTTTGTTGTTGTTGTTGTTCAGATGCTTTATAGATAGTATTGTGAGCTTATTTCAGAAGGCACATCACCCACCCCATGGTCTCTACATGATCTTACCAGCCATTGTACATTCTGAAAAACACCACTTACCTCATTATCTCTGAAATAGCATTATATATTTCAAAATATTCATTAAAATTATCTGTCTATCATCGATCTATCTATCTTATCTATCTCATCTATCTATATTCAAAGATTCACTGTAAACACTTCCAAGGGTTGGGAAGATGGTTCAGCACTTAAAGGCACTTGCTTGGCAAGCCTGGCAGTTGGAATTCAAGTTCCCAGTACCCACATAAATTCAGACACAAAGTGGCTCATGCACCTGTGATCCCAACACACCCACAGCAATGGGAGATAGAGCCAGGAGAATCATGTTGCTAGTGGACCAGCTAGACTGACCTTCCTACCAGCAAACACAAGAAGAGACCATTGTCTGAAATAAAAGAACGGTGGAAGGACAGGACCACCACCCCCAGGTTACCTTCTGACCTCCATGTGTGTGTAGCCATACGTACACATAGACATATAGAGACACACACAAATATAATAATCATTATCATAATCATCACATCTAGGGCTGGAAATACAGCTCAGTTGGTACAGCGCTTGCCTATAGCATTCAGGAAACTCTGGGTTTAGTCCCCTCTGCATAAAACCAGGCTTGGTGGCACATGGGTAATCCCAATGTGGTACAGCAGATTCCTCAGCGTGGAAATGTTCCCTCCTGAAAGGAGTCTGGAGGTCAAGAAGTCCAGGAGAGCTGAGACTTGAAAGGTCACTGGACAGCTCCCCAAAGTTACAGGATTAGTAAACAACTGTAGAGGAGCCGACTGACTAACGCTGTACAGCAATCTTTCTCTCAATTGAAACATTCCCACCTGAGAGGAGGAGGCCATTAAAAGAGGCCAACAAGGCTGGGGATGTAAAACTTAAGGTGCCTCTCCCTAAGGTGACAGAAAAGAGAAAACACCTGCTTGGGGAAAGACTTGCTGGCCTGCCCTGCTGACTCGCGGGAAAATTCTGCAGTGTGCTAGAGAGTCTGACCAGTGCAGCTGCCAGTAAGTGGCGCAGCAACAGAGATGCCACTTCCCTGAGCTGTCACCTATGCTGGGGTGGGCTTTTTGGTGATGCAGTTTGAGTCCCCCCATGATCCTGTAAGCCACCCCTCACCCTGTTCTGAAAGTAGCTCCCACACACCCTTCGGTTCACCGGACCTGGTTGTACCCGGGTCTGTCGGCTATGCCCTGTGTGAGGTGAAGGAACGTGTGCCACTTCTCCCCAGGGAAAATGTTTCCCACGACATCGCAGCACTTGGAGGTGGAAGCAGGAGCGTTAGAAGTTCAAGGTCAGAGTTGGAGAGAGGGCTCAGAAGCTCAGAAGACTTTTTGCTGAAGCGGGAGGGCCTGGGCAGACCCGAGTCCACCTGAGTTCAATTCCAAGAAGCCAAGTACAAAGCTGGGCATTCTGTGACCCCATGCCAGTCCGTGAGGGGTGGGGTGGAGGCTAGAAAATCACTGGGTCTTGCTGGATGAAAAAAAAAAAAAAAAGGCAGCTCTCGGTTGAGGGAGAAACTCCATCTCAAGAATGATGAGCAATAGAGCTGGAGAGATGGCTTAGTGGTTAAGCGCTTGCCTGTGAAGCCTAAGGACCCCGGTTCGAGGCTCGGTTCCCCAGGTCCCACATCAGCCAGATGCATAAGGAGGTGCACGTGTCTGGAGTTTGTTTGCAGTGGCTGGAGGCCTTGGTGCACCCATTCTCTCTCTCTCTCCCTGCCTCTTTCTCTCTCTGTCACTCTCAAATAAATAAAAATAAAGAATGATGAGCAACAGAGATGGGTAGGGCTGGAGAGATGGCTTAGTGGTTAAGCGCTTGCCTGTGAAGCCTAAGGACCCTGGTTTGAGGCTTGATTCCCCAGGACCCACGTTAGCCAGATGCACAAGGAGGCGCACGTGTCTGGAGTTTGTTTGCAGTGGCTGGAAGCCCTGGCGTGCCCATTCTCCCCCCCCCACCCATCTCTTCCTCTCTGTCTGTCACTCTCAAATAAATAAATAAATAAAAAGAGAGATGGGTTGCATGCACACACACACACACACACACACACACGACAAAAAAAGTTCAACGTCTACCTTGGTTGCAAAGTGAGTTCAGAGCTATCCTGGCCTACAGGATACTCGCAAAACAAACAGACTGAAGAGATGGCTCAGCAGTACAAGGCACTTCCTTGCAAAGCCCGCTGGCTTGGGCTCAACTCCCTATAGAAAGCCAAATGAACATTGATTTGCAGTGAGACCCTGGCATGCCCATAAACACACACACACACACACACACACACACACACACACACACCCTGTGTGTGCAAATGATAAGTAAAAATTTAAAACAAACAAAAATAAACACTTCCAAGTTTTAATGTCATATTAGCCCATTTTTGTTCCCATTCATTGTTTAATATTCTTCTTTTTTTTAAGCAGCACCTTCCAAGATACCCATCCATGACACTAGTCTGTCATTTCTTGGGCAACTCCATGGTTACCCATGTCCCCATTCTTTCCTTCCTTTACTTTCCACCAACCCACTTCCCCGAGGGACGTAATGCATAAGCTAGAGGTCTTGATTTTAGTCTTCCCTTTTGTTTCTTGTGCTTTTTTTTTTTTTTTTTTTTTTTGTCCAATCCATGCCCTGTTGACCACTTCCTCCTCACTGAAACTCTTCATGCTAGCCACCTCTCTCCTGGCTTACCTGACACCTCTCAAATTACTCCTTCCTGGAATCACTCAGGTTACCTCCTCCTCTTTCCATTCCTGCAACTGATTGGTGCCCAAGTTTATCTCATTACGTGATGTCGAGTGATGTCACTGACTTTAACCTGGCTTTAACCGTCAGCACAGGATGACAACTTTCAATCCCCCACCTAAAGCCAAAGCTTCTAGGATCACATATCCAACTTTAGTTGTTGTTGTTTTAAGCTAGAAATCACTCCCAGCTGATTCTGCTTAAGTAGACACAGGACAGAGCCAAGGCATCACATTTCTCGCCTTTCGATCCCAACACCCCCCCCCCCCCCCGTTCCCTATCTCTTGTAAACTATCCCATTTTCAACCCGTCACCAACTCTGAAATTAGAAAACCCGTCACCAAATCTGACACCAGACCCCTTCTAGACTCTTCCCTCTTCTGTCACCATTCACGCTCACTGCCTCCTTTTCCAGACTTTCTCACATTTTTCCCCTCTGCCATCTTAGAATCTCTTTATTACCTATTTTCCTGTTTCCGCAATTATGTTCCTTCCACCTCCCTTCACACTCTGCCAGAAAAGTTCCCAAAACACAAGCCTGAACAGCATGATTGTTCCAAGGAAGGTCAAAACTTGAAATGGCACTGTGCATTCAACACTTGGCCACCGTCTCTGGCCCATATTACACATGCCTTAAGGTTAGGCGTTAACACGTGGTAGGTTATTAACATAGTGTCTGCTTCAGTACATAGCAAGTACATTCAATTTCTCAGTCACATATTTTCTCTTCCTTTTGTTTCATAAGCTGTCTCATATAGCTTTTGTACATGCTCTGCCATACTTCCCACCCACCTTTCCCCCATTCTTTCCTTCCTGCACCTTGACAGTTCTTACCTTTCTAAGCCACAGCTTAAAGCTATTTTTTTCCCAGAAGCCTCTTTTGAAACCCTAAGGAGCTACCTGTTTTATTTATTTATTTATTTATACTAGAGTCAAAGGGAGAGAGAGAGAGAGTGAGAATGGGCATGCCAGGGCTTCCAGCCACTGCAAGCGAATTCCAAACGCGTGCGCCCCCTTGTGCAGCTGGCTAACGTGGGTCCTGGGGAATTGAACCGGGGTCCTTTGGATTTGCAGGCAAGCGCCTTAACCGCTAAGCCATCCCTCCAGCCCTATGTCCTATTTTAATATTGTTGTACCTGCATCATAGTCTGGGAGTGATGCGTGGTAAGTCTTGGAACTTAATCTTTCTAGCTCTAGTAACATGGTACGAGTCTAGTGTGGGTGTTCAATGAAGGCAAAAATGAATGCAGCCCAGGCATTTCTACCTGCACCTGTTCCTACTGAGTTCAGGCCTTCCCTGTTTCCTACCTGAACACCCTTAGTGACTCCCATGCTGATTGTCTGAACCTCAATCTCTCTCTTTGGTGGCTCGGATCCTCCCATAATCCTCATGAAAAGTCTAGGCTTCCCCTGTTCTAATCTGAGTCCTCCGGAGGTCAGGCACGGGGAGCTGGGACTGTCACCCTATTTGTGTCAATGCTGTGATGGCAAACTTTGCCTGAGAATCACTAGCCTATAAGATGAAACCCAGATTTCTTAGCATGGCCCCCAAGGGGCCACGCTACCGGTTTCCCTTCTGACCCCCAAATCACATTTCACCGTATCTGAAGGACTCTGGGTTCTTGTGCCCAGGAGCCTCTTTGTCAATCCCGGACCCCCTCCTTTTCTTTTGCAGCCGAATTCTTATTTGTTCAGATCCATCTAAAAGTCACGTCACCTCTGAAATTTTCTTGCAATCCCCTCGTTCTTCTGCAGCCACAAACTCTACCATTCCTCACAGTCCAAACGCATGCTACGTGACTATGTTTTATATTAGCATAACTGTGCACCATATAATCGTGTGAGGTAGTGCTATCCCTCCTTTGCAATATAAAGTCCTTAATGAAGATGGCACCTGGTTATCTGATCTGTTCTTATAGCATTGTCCTGCCTATTCCCCCTCCAGCTGAGGGCCCAGAACCATTCTTAACTGTCAGCGTTTGCAGGGGTGAATTTGATTTTCCTTGGCAAAAGTGACTCTCGTTCTTTAGCCCATAGCTACTGGAATCCACCCTTCCCTCCAACTGTGAGTGGTAATTACCACTTCTCTTCCCCACCAACTCTTCAAATTTCTTTCCATCAGAACTTTCCTCTGCTGGTAAGGAACATTCTCCCCCAATTCTTTATTTTTAATTCTTAATGTATTTTTGTTTACTTATTTGCATTCAGAGAGAGAAGAGAGACAGACAGAGAGAATGAGTGCACCACAGCCTCCAGCCACTGCAGATGAACTCCAGACGCATGTACCGCCTTGTGAATCTGGCTTTATGTGGGTACTGGGGAATCGAACCTGGGTCCTTAGGCTTTGCAGGCAAGCACTTTAACCACTAAACCATGTCTCTGGCCCTCCCCCAATTCTTTTCAAAGTGTCCTTCATATGAGAGTGCTCACGATTTCTTCCATCTTACCCTCTGCAAGCTTCAGCTCTGTGTGTCTGTCCTTGCAGAGGTCAGTCCTATCCTGGAACTCAGCTTTCAGATTTTGAGTGGTTAGTGCCTCCTTGCATCTGCTTCCCACCTGTATCTGCTGACACCTTCATCTTCGTCATTCTTGAAGCATTCCGGTCCTCCAGCCAGCCTGCCTGCCCAGCAGAAGTATAGCCAACAGATTGCTTTGCTCTGATTCACAAGCCTGGCTCACAAGCTGGGATGAAGCAAGTCAGTGGTACAGCTCTTGCCTGGGATGCTCAAGGCCCTGAGTTTGACCTCTAGAACTAAAAAATACATTTGTACAAAAAAAAAAAAAATGCCAGGCGTGATGGCGCACGCCTTTAATCCCAGCCCTTGGGAGGCAGAGGTAGGAGGATCGCCATGAGTTCAAGGCCACCCTGAGACTACATAGTGAATTCCAGGTCAGCCTGAGCTAGAGTGAGACCCTACCTCGAAAAAAAAACAAAAGCAAAAAAAAAACACCTCCTGGCTCCAGAGAAAGGCCTGGAGCCTCTGGCCTCATTCCTCAGACAGGAGTGTCAGGGCCCTCTCTAATCACATTAGTTTTATTGCATCCATAAAGCAATAAACGGGTCAATTCACACGTTGAGCAAACAGTTGGCTGCAGCCAGGGCTAACTTATAAAGATAAAAGCCAATTCAGAGTTATTTCAGGCAGTGGGTTTGGACTGGGACTGCAGAAGACATTTCTCCCGCGTTTTTTCCCCCTTTTATGTGTGTGCGTTTGTAGGCGCTTTTTTTCCCTCTCCTAAAGCTCCCTTTCATACCTTGGTGAGTTTCAGTTTGCTTTTGCATTGTGCTTCCTTCTGTAATTAGGCTATAATGCTCTTTCATCTCTGTCTGCAGGAGTGTGGGTCAATCTGAGGTCTCTCCTCTGCTTGTCACTGTGGTCCTGGGGTGATCTGTGCAGTGGGGTGCAGACTGGAGGCTGGGCTCCGGCTCCGGCCTCCTCTGCATTCTGGCGCTCTGTCTCTTTCTGCTTGTATCATCCTCGACATCCCATTTGCCACCTCTGGCACCCATGTCCTCATGTGTGAGGCAGGCATGGTGGAATCATGTCCCTCCCCATGGACGTTAATATTAGCTCTTGTTCTTGCCATCCCTTGGAGCTTCCATTAGGGTTATAGGACGTGTGTCTTTCCTCTGGTATTGGACTGCTTCTAGAGGTTATTAGAGATGGGTCTGGGGTGTATGGGGGGGCAGGGGTGGGTGGGGTGTGCAGGTAATGCATCTGCCAAGGAAAAAAAAGTATAGCCCAGCTAGTTACACATTTCTTCTTGCCTTGAGTACATTGAACCACAGGATTGTGAGGTTTCAGGGTCTATCTAAACTTCTCCCAAGTCCCAGGATGCTATAAAAGTTGTACTGGTTTCATACCAGTACATACCAGTTTCATACCAGATCTCCCGAGAGGGTAGTGGGTCTCCTCAGTACCCACAAGCAGCCTGGCTACAAGTGGGGGGGATGCAGAGATCTGAGCCCTCGGCCTTCTGTGAGCTGTCATGGCTGCATTAAGCCATTCAGGATCAACAGGGCACACTCCCTTTCGGGGGGACCCAGAGCGTGTGTGCGCATGTGTACATGCCATGGTCTCTTGCCACTGCAAGTTTACAGCTGGCTTTATGTGGTACTGGGGAATCATACTTAGGCTTGTATGCAGAGCCGTGTCCTGCCCCACCAAAAATTTTAGCTTCTTAAAAAGAACACATACATACCAAACTATGCAAATGTCAATTTATTTAATGTTTATAACATCTGTGCTAAGAATTATTTGTTAGCTTATTATTATTATTTTTTTAAAATTATTTATTTATTTATTTATTTATTTGAGAGCAACAGACACAGAGATAAAGACAGAAGGAGAGAGAGAGAATGGGCGCGCCAGGGCCTCCAGCCTCTGCAAATGAACTCCAGACGCGTGCGCCCCCTTGTGCATCTGGCTAACGTGGGACCTGGGGAACCGAGCCTCGAACCGGGGTCCTTAGGCTTCACAGGCAAGCGCTTAACCGCTAAGCCATCTCTCCAGCCCTTATTATTATTATTAACAAGATATTTCATATGGATACATCATATGTTGGGACCCTCTTTTCCCTCGTCCCTGACCCCATTCCACTGGGGATGCTCCTCAGCGGGGTTGCAAGTATTCCCTATGGGGTTGTGGAAACAGCAGTTATTTTTTGACTGGGAGGGCATGATGTCTCAACCTGTGGCTCTTACAATCTTTGCACCCCTTCTTCCGCAAAATTCCCTGAATCGTGGTGGGTAAGTTTTAAGTCTACTTCAGTGAGAAGCTCTTAGGAGCCTCAGGATCTCCGTGTTGAGTATCCTCAGGGTCTGACTCCTTCACCCTGGCGCTGATGGTTCTCACTATGGAAACAGCACTGTCTCTCTGATTCCTCTGTGGATTCAGCTGTGACTTGGTGGAAGTGCAAGGGGTGGTTTATCTCCTCCAGGACCTGGAAACTGGGAGGAGCCTGTGTTGAGAATTTTGACTAGTTCTGCTTTGCAGGTTAGAGGGTAAGGCAGAGATGGGTTAAGCAGCTGCCTCTACTGGTCAGAGTTGGATTCTCCCTACATTTTGCCATTCCATTTCAGGCACAAGTAGGTGGTGGAGGCAGTGAGGGTGGCTGGACAAGAAACTGACTCATGCCATACATGCATTCCCAAGGTTATACTCTGATGCAAAGGGCCTGTCCCAGAGATAGCACCAGGTCTGGACTTTCCCATGACAGATGTAATGGCAATGGCCCTTTCCTTGCAGCCTAAACCCTGGGAGCACGCGTCTTCTACCTTTCAGTGTTTCTGCGCCATCAGACACCCGGCCCGGCCCCTGCCTCCAGTAATAGCTCATTTTCCACTGATGCCATCCGTGAGGTCTGCTCGGCAAGAGTGATGGGCAAAGAGGTCAAAGGAGCCCACAGGTGGCGAAACACCTTGCGAAGCATCGAGAAAGCAGATCGAGGGGCCGGGAGACGGCTCAGTGGGTGAGTGAGGAAGAAAGCCTTGCCCAGCAAGCACCCATTTGCCCTGAGAGAGATTCCCCAGCCCCCACTCAAACAGCTGGCCGTGGTTGTGCCCAGTCCTAGGCGGCGGGGAGACTGGAGGATCACTGAGGCTCACTCATCAGCCAATCTGATATTGGAGGACACTTGATGTTCGCTTCCGGCCTCCACACGCATGCGTCCAGGGTGTGTGTATCTGTACACACATGTGCATGCACCACACACACACTCACCCCGCCACATGTGCTACATATATGTTTTCTGCTTTTTTGTTGTTGTTGTTTTGTTTTTCGAGGTAGGGTCTCACTCTAGCTCAGGCTGACCTGGAATTCACTATGGAGTCTCAGGGTGGCCAATATATATATATATATATATATATATATATATATATATATATATGCACACAAATGCATATTAAGGGAAGACCATTAGCACCCAGCAGCTTTCCTGACATAGTCACCTATTCCACATTTTGTTGATTGACCTCAGACAAGAAGCAAAACAAGAACGTGGGCGCATGGTGCCTTGGGGACCTGCCTAGCAGGCAAAGCAATGCAGGTTAGCAACAGAGAAAACACAAACCATTGTCCTGAAGCCCATATCCCGCAGGCACATTTTCCGGAACAAAGCCAGGAGCTTCCCAACCCATGTCCCAATGTGGAGCCCATAATGAGTTGGTCCAAACCCCAGCCCCGGCTGCGGGGATGTCCAGGGAGGACGCACTGTTGTGTGCAGCTCCGAGGGAAGGCTGTGTCTGCTAAAAACCATGGTTCCCGCAAGCTCACCATTGAGCTCAGTGGCAAGCATGAACTGCTGCCATCCAGAGCCACATCTTGGCTTAACCTAAATAACAGACTTTGGGCACCTCCCTTGCTCATCCCTGGGAATGGAAACTCCACGTAACTGATCCTTAATTGCACCCTGACTCTGAAGGTAAGGCAAGTCTGGCTTTCTCCTACCTGGGGCACAAGAGGGCTTGCCAGCCTCAGCCCCTGTGCGCAGAGGCCACTGGTCTGCCAAGTCATCCAGTTCAATTCTGCTGAACCCTACTGACTTTGGAGGATCACTGAGGCTGTGGATATGAGCAGTCTCCTTGTGTCAATGAAAAAAATTTAAAAAAGAAAGAAAAAGAAAAAGTTAAATAAACAGGTCCCCGCTGCCTTAGAGGAATCCCTGTGAGCTTCCAGGAAGCCACATTCCTCACCCCCAGTCCACTTGCAAGCGGGAAGCTGAGCTTGTGAGAGAAAGAGGTCGCTTGTGTGCACAGCATCTGGTTTGTGTCCTGGTAGCAGAGCCCACGGGCTCAATGAAGGCTACTGAGAAACTGCTTGGTGCCAGTGAGGTCAAAGTGCCACCATGCATATTTTCAAGGAAGAGAAAGTGTGGCCTTGTATACCAGATTCACCACCTTTGCAGGGAAAGCCACAGTATGTCCTTCCCCCCACCCCCCAACCTGACAATCACATCCTGTTCTTTTTTTTCAAGGTAGGGTTGCATTTCTAGCCCAGGCTGACCTGGAATTCACTATGTAGTCTCAGGGTGGCCTTGAACTCATGGCGATCCTCCTACCTCTGCCTCCCAAGTGCTGGGATTAAAGGCGTGCGTGCGCACCATGCCTGACCCCTTTCTGCTCTTACAGTTAAGCTGTGGATTCAGGGAGTGGAAGATGCTTCCTATAAACCAAGGCCTGTTGAGACTTCATTACTTTCTTTCTGTTCACCCACTGCAGAACCAGGGCTCAAACAATGTCTTAACCTCCTGTGCTCATTAGTGTTGGCTCCCTTCTCCTAGCTAAGAGCCAAAGATAAGGAAATTGGTGATTGGAAGGCCGGAAGGGCAGCTTCCAAGCAGGCCCAGGCTGCTGGGCCAGACCCGCCCTCTGAGTCTCTCCACTGGCACTGGGGCTGTTTCTGCCACCCAGAGTGCACCCTTGTTCTGTCTACAGAACCCCACACAAGGTGACCGTAGTTGGTGGAAGATGGCATTCCAAGATGGTGGAAACCTAGGATTCCAACCCCGATCCAAGCCTGGGAAGAGAACCACAGGCACCCAGAACCTCTTTTTTGCCTGGGTTT
Organism: Jaculus jaculus; assembly: GCF_020740685.1. Classification (NCBI taxonomy): domain Eukaryota; kingdom Metazoa; phylum Chordata; class Mammalia; order Rodentia; family Dipodidae; genus Jaculus; species Jaculus jaculus. The sequence continues at coordinate 68,963,128 of NC_059114.1, read as the reverse complement.
TGTGAGAATTTCCTGCCTGTCAACCTTCAAAGGTTTATCTCCAGTCTCTGCTTTCTCACTGTCCCTGTGGGGCTCCATTGTCCATTTCACCCCAGAATTTGAAACTTTGAATGACTTCCTCTTGTCTGAGATCACCTCAAAGTAGTTCTGCTTATCTCTTATTATCTAGTTCTTTCTTTTATTTTTATTTATTTTAAAATATATATATTTTATTTATTTATTTGAGAGAGAGAGAGCGAATAGGCACACCAGGGCCTCCAGCCACTGCAAACGAATTCCAGATGCATGAGCCACTGCGCTTACATGGGTACTGGGGAACCGAACCTGAGTCCTTAGACTTTACAGGCAAGCACCTTAATTGCTAAGCCATTTCTCCAGCCTTTTTTTTTTTAATTTTAAAGAAATACTTTATTTCTTTATTTGCAAGCCATGAGAGATAGAAAGAAGAAAGACAGACAGAGAGAATAGGCACGCCAGGGCCTCCAGCAGCTCTAAATGAACTCCAGGTGCATGTGCTATTTTGAGCAAGTTGTTTAATATGAAGCAGAGGAAAAAAGCTTTGCTTCAAAATGGTTTGTTCTCTATCTCCTTACTAGCCAAAGTCCATGAAGGGAGCAACTTAACAAAATGTCTCATTAAAATATCAGCCACAGTCTATAAAAAGCCAAATAAGGGCTGGAGAGATGGCTTGGCGGTTAAGCGCGCTTGCCTGTGAAGCCTAAGGACCCTGGTTCGAGGCTCGGTTCCCCAGGTCCCACGTTAGCCAGATGCACAAGGGGGCGCACGCGTCTGGAGTTCGTTTGCAGAGGCTGGAAGCCCTGGCGCGCCCATTCCCTCTCTCTCCCTCTATCTGTCTTTCTCTCTGTGTCTGTCACTTTCAAATAAATAAATAAAAAATTAAAAAAAAAAAAAGCCAAATAAGCAGAGCTGAGCAGAGTATCTTCTCTTTAAAATGTCAGCTGTCCACCTCTTGCTCTCAAGGCCAAATTTGGCTCCGCTCTATCCATGATTTTCCCCATTACCACCCATCTCTCCCTTTCTGTCCATCTTCTCTCCACTTCTCTGATGTATCTGGTCTCCTTAGATTTAGCAGATGTAAGCATACTTCAAGGACATCGCTCCAGCAAGCCCATGGTAGGCAGTCATGTGACCTCACTCACTGCTTTACTATTTTTTTTTTAATTTTTTTGAGAGCGAAAGAGGCAGAAAGAGAGACAGAGACAGAGAGAATGGGTGTGCCAGGGCCTTCAGCTGCTGCAAACAAACACCAGACATGTGCGCCCCCTTGTGGCACATATGCAACACTGCATGCTTGCATCACTGTGCGTCTGGGCTATGTGGGATCTGGAGACACTAATGTGAGTTCTTAGGCGTCTCAGGCAAGTGCATTAACCACCAGGCCATCTCTCCAGCCCTGCTTTACTATTTTTAACCCCAGCCATGCAGCCACTGCAGGGTCTTGTTGTGCCCGCTGTTTTCTGTGAGTGTGTAAATTTTGTTCTCTTGAGAGGGCTGTGTGGTAAGGTTGTCAAGTTTCAGCACACATAAGGATCATCTGCACCTATCACAACACGGCTTCAAGGTTCACCATAGAAACCGAGAGGTGTTGGCCCTGGAGTCAGGCCTGGGAACCTGGGCTGGTGGTGTGCGCTTCAAGGACGTTTCTCTCAAGCTGCTGTCCAGAGCGGTCTCAAGTCACTTTTGTGTCACCAATGGTGTCAGACAAAACTAAGCTTGAGGAAGGTGGCTCGTCCATAAATGGATCGGATTAGGACAAGGAAGGATTCCCCATCCAAGCTGGTCTTCTGGACCAGCCTACCTTCCATTACAGGGTTAAATGTTTTCACCTGGGACCTAAGTACTCAATGACTTCTGTAACATTCAGCCACGGAAAATCCCTCAAATTCCAAGCTAATTGGCAGATTCCAGAGATACTTAGCAAACAGTTCCTTTTCTATCAAGACACCATAAGAACAATAGGTTGGCTTTAGGCCCACCCTGAAAATATCATTCCTGCAGCCCCCTGATAGCATACCAGCCTCTCACTACAGCATTGATGAGAATAGATGGTCCCTAAAATAAAATTCAAAGTCCACCAGAGAAAACGTTATAAGTTGGAGGCAGACCATTCACATGGTTTCAATTAATTTGGCACAGCTGAAAGATTTTTTATTTTCACACTTGCAAAAGTATCAGAGCTCACTTTTGGCCTTCAAAGAGCTAAAGTATAGCCCATTTTCAAACTGATGAATTTGGCATGAACACGTTTTGTCATAATCATTGTGATGTTTTGGAGGACTTCAAAACTGCAGTATGGGGCTGGAGGGATGGCTTTGCAGTTGAGGTGTTTGCCTGCAAAACCAAAGGACCCAGATTCAATTCCCCAGGACCCACGTTAGCCAGATGCACAAGGAGGCACACGCGTCTGGAGTTCGTCTGCAGTGGCTGGAGGCCCTGGAGTGTCCGTTCTCTCTCTCTCTCTCTCTTTCTCTCTTCTCTCTCTCCCTCTCTCTCCTCCCTCATTCTCTGTCAAATAAACAAATAAATAAAACTTCTAAAATGCAGTATGAACTAATGTTGTCAATGATGTCAGAATCACAGAACTTTAGACTGAAAACAATGCTAGACGTCACCTAGTCTAGTTGCAACTTTTCAAGCTGGAAAAACTAAGACTTTACCTTCTATCCCTAACAAAACAAAAATTAAAAAAAAAAAAACAAAAACCCACATAGTTTCCAGTGGCTGCTTTATTCCAGGCTTGAGACTAAAGCAACACACAAATGCACCAACATATGCACAGAAGGCAGAGTACATCACTTAAAGAAGTTCTCGGGAGAGCAGACGTCTGCCTGCCTGCGCAGAAACACCTGATCTTTTCTGTGTTGAAAGCACAAGACCCCCCAACAAGATAGGCCTCTGAACTTGAGGGTCTTTATCTGTCAAATGGAGATGGTTGCTTTAAGTATGAGGCTAAGCCATGAGGTGAAATACATTATCAACTTTCAGACTCCATTGTCTCATAACACAACATCGTGCATGGCATTTGTAGGCAGATGCTCTGCGTAGGCCTGAATTCTAGTCCTTGCTTCTGTACCTTTTGCCTACTCTTGGTTCTTTATATCCTTTTCTTGCCTCCTCTGGTTCCTTTGTACCTCAGAGAAGTCCCCGGTTGACCAGGTCTGGCTCCCAGAACACACCCAGTCTCCCACCCCACAATAGTTTCTTTGATCAAATTGCATTGAAGACATGGGCTGGAGAGATGGCTTAGTGGTTAAACGCTTGCCTGTGAAGCCTAAGGACCCCGGTTCGAGGCTTGGTTCGCCAGGTCCCACGTTAGCCAGATGCACAAGGGGGTGCACGCGTCTGGAGTTCGTTTGCAGAGGCTGGAAGCCCTGGCGCGCCCATTCTCTCTCTCTCCCTCTATCTGTCTTTCTCTCTGTGTCTGTCGCTCTCAAATAAATAAATAAAATTTAAAAAAAAAAACTTCTCAAAATTTATTTAAAAAAAAATTGCATTGAAGACAGAATAGAAGAGAATGAATTAGATTCCAGAGGAGAGAATTCAACCCCTCTCCTTCCATACCCTAAAGAGGAGTCCAAACTTCAGGGTCTTATCTGATAAGATACAGATGATCAATGTGAGTTTTACCTATTTCTAGAGGAAAATAGAGCTTTTCAAATTTTTTTCTGTCTTTTTTCTGTTGATTTTTTTTTTTTCCAAGCTGAGTTCTTCCCAGGTCTACTTTCTTTCTGCTTTCCCAAAAGAAAATGGTCCTTTTTCTTCCAGAAAGAAATGCCTAAGTCTGTCATGTGGGTGGATGATGCTGACATTTATCCTGCAAATTCTTATTATGGCAAAATTATTATTTTTCTACAGTGATTCTGAGGTTTGTTTCAAAGACTCCTAGAAAAAGCTAACAATAACAGAGTAATGGTAATTGGTTTGCTTTTTGTCTCGTCTAGAAATGGTAGCTCTTACTGTTTTCCTATTTGTAGATCTCAGTGACCCCCCTCAACCAAATAGAGGTTCTTTTAAAAAAATATTTTATTTTTATTTGTTTATTAGTAAGTGAGAGAGAGAGAGGAAGAGAGGAAAAAAGAGAAAAAATGAATGGGTGCACCAGGGCCTCTAGCCACTGCAAATGAACTCCAGACTCATGTACCACCATATGCATCTGCCTCACATGGATTCTGGGGAATCGAATCTGGGTCCTTTGGCTTCACAGGCAAGTGCTTGAACCATTATGCCATCCCTACAGCCCCTTTGCTAAGCATTGTCATGGTATGGAGATCAGCAAATCCTTAATTGTCTGGTACAAAACACCCAGCATGTCTCAAAGTTGTGAAAAAAATGTGTCAGCACAGAGTAATTGGCTGTGGGTGCTGGAGTGGGTAAACATAACAAGGGCTGTGTGTTGCTGTAGGATGTGGGCTTGCCTTTGAGATCTCAAATCTCTCTTTTTATTTTGGTTTTTTGAGGCATGGTTTGTGCTAGCTCAGGCTGACCTGGGATTCACTATGCCAGGGTGGCCTCGAACTCATGGCGGTCCTCGTACCTCTGCCTCCCCAGTGCTGGGATTAAAGGTGTGCGCCACCACACCCAGCTTGAGATTTCAGATCTTGGTCCACAGGGAGAACTTCCTCACCTTTTGGACTACATAGAATTTTCTGGAATATCATGGCGTGTCTCATATGCTACTATCACTCCTGACCTCCTTGGGATGAAGCCTGCCTTTTGTTCCTGTGGAATAGCCACAAAACCGTCACCCAGACTTCCACCTTTTCCACGCACAAGAGATCCCCATCTTCAAAACAGCAGCGGCTCTTCTCTCTCAGGGTCACTGTCCCTCCTCCACAGTGATGCTGAGAGTTGACCAGCCTGACGGTCTGTATGGCTAACTTCCTGCTCCAGTAGAAAGCTGCTCTGACTGCTGGATGAGTAAGGTGGTGAGGAGGAGGCTAAGACCCTGGATCGTAACACATTACTCGATTTATTTCTTTATTTGAGAGAGCATGAGACGCAGACAGAGAGAAAGAGAGAGAATGGGGCGCGCCAGGGCCTCCAGCCACTGCAAAGGAACTCCAGACGCGTGCGCCCCCTTGTGCATCTGGCTAACGTGGGACCTGGGGAACCGAGCCTCGAACCAGTGGCCTTAGGCTTCACAGGCAAGCGCTTAACCGCTAAGCCATCTCTTCAGTCCCTTAACACACTACTCTGTGGCTCACTTTTCACACCTCAGAGGTGTGCACAGTAATCTGACATCACAGGGTGTGATATTCAAGTGAGAGAATGCTTGTGAACCATGCTGCACAAATGCTCAGTTTCGTTCAGATGGTCATTACCATTCTGAAGACCTACCGGACGGAGGCACCGACTTGAACATGCACATATTTTCTGGACGTTTTCCTCAGGAAGTGCCACTAACTCAGCACACTGGGTTCAAATCCTAGCTGTAGCACTGGTTAGCAGTGTGTATGTTCAGTGTGTGCCTCAGTTTACTCCTATGTTAACTGAGGATAAAGGTGTGTCTTCCTTACAGGGCTACAAGTTACTAAGTAAGAACTTGTTGTATTCTATCATTGTAATTGGGAGAAAGATTAAGTATCTTGTTGAAGTTGAATTCTAAATTTGATTCCCAATGCTCTTCCTCTTTCTCATATATATATTTTTTTTCTTACTTACAGTCTCTGCTCTTTTCTCTCCTGGGCTTTTCCTTCTTGGCAAGTAGCCCATGGTCATACTATTTTATTTATTTATTTATTTGAGAGCGAGAGAGATTGAGAGAGAGAATGGGCACGCCAGGGCCTCCAGCCACTGCAAACAAAGTCCAGACTTAATATGCCACCTTGTGCATCTGGCTTATGTGGGTCCTGGAGAATTGAACCTAGGTCCTTTGGCTTTGCAGGCAAGCTCCTTAGCTGCAAAGCCATTTCTCCAGCCCTTCTAGTATTTTTTATTTATTCATTTATTTTTATTTATTTGAGAGCTACCGAGAGAGAGAGAGAAAGAGGCAGAGAGAGAGAGAGAATGGGCCCACCAGGCCCTCTAGCCACTGCAAACGAACTCCAGATGTGTGCGTCCCCTTGTGCATCTGGCTAACGTGGGTACTGGGGAATCGAGCCTTGAACCGGGGTCCTTAGGCTTCACAGGCAAGCGCTTAATGGCTAAGCCATCTCTCCAGCCCCCTCCTAGTATTTTTGATCCCGGGCTGCCTGCGTTTAAATTATCCAAGACCTACCCAGTATGGACCGAATCAGAATTTCAGGATGTGAAACCAAGGAATCTGTATTTTCTATTTTTTTTTTTCTTTTCACAATTTTTATTAACATTTTCCATGATTATAAAAACTATCTCATGGTAATACCCTCCCTCCTCCTCCCCCGCACTTTCCCCTTTGAAATTCCATTCTCCATCATATGGAATCTGCATTTTCATTTGTTCCCTAGGCAAGGCCAAGAGCCCATGACTCCCACTGATCACTGCAGCAATGGACTGCCCCCCCACTTTAAGAAGTACCCCACATCTAGCTTGCTGCGCACTCACCCTCCCTCCCCTGCATATTTCTCTGTCTTCTATTTCATTAGCACAAATACATCTTGGATGACAGCTCAGACCGTAGCTCTCTTGGAATTCTTTAATTCTCTTGGAACAGTTTATGGAAGTCAGGCCAGCAAGGAGAGGAGGGGAAAGAGAGTCAGAGGGGTTCGAAGACATCCCTGCTGTACCCAAGATCCACCGGGTGCAAAGATGTTACCCTGGTCCCCTGGAAAAAATCCCTGGCCGTGCTAGGTCAACTCCCCAAAACTGAGATAACACAGAGCAGAGAAGACAGCGCAGAAGAGCAGAAACCAAATACGTCTTTGTCCTAACTCACACACACACAGCAGATGCCTTCCAGAGAAGAGGCGCCTGTCTTGTTCCGCTTGCCCTCACTTGATCCAGCTTTGCATATAGTAGCTAACCACCCCCACCTTGCCGTTCACAGGTCTCCCCAAAACCCTGGACCAGATGCTGCGGTGGCTGCTAAGATCAAAGCTTAGGTGGTATGCCCCCCCACCACTCCCAACCCCCCCCCCAGCAAACATTTCTGCCTTTCTTATTATCAATTTCTTTGTCTGTCTTTCTCCTTAAATTCATCTTCATCTCCTGCCCGGTTAACAGCTGAATATTGTAATTCCTGAGAGTACCACAGTCCTGTACTGAGTGGGGATAGGAGATGAGGAGGTGGGAAGACTAAGAGGAAAATAAGCATTAATTATTCAACACTTGGAAGGTTTTTAAAATCCCATACCATTTGGCACTTTCTCTGCGCAGTGCTTTCCCCCATTACAGGCAAGGAAAGCCAGGGCTCTCACCATAGCAAATTTGCTTAATTATGTTTCCTCTCTTCCAACTATGAAAAGGGTTTAAAAAATTCCTTTCTCTGGGTGGCTTGCTTTTGCTCTGAATGGGAATATATGCATGATTTGATACAACCCCAGTGTTACAAACAGATACTAGCAAAAGGCAATCTGCAAATGCATGTGACCAGTATGCAGATCAGCTATTCAATTCGGAATCCTGTGACTATTTTTTTTTAATATTTTATTTATTTATTTGAGAGTGACAGACACAGAGAGAAAGACAGGTAGAGGGAGAGAGAGAGAATGGGCTCGCCAGGGCTTCCAGCCTCTGCAAACGAACTCCAGACACGTGTGCTCCCTTGTGCATCTGGCTAACGTGGGACCTGGGGAACCGAGCCTCGAACCGGGGTCCTTAGGCTTCCCAGGCAAGCGCTCAACCGCTAAGCCATCTCTCCAGCCCTCCTGTGACTATTTTAATACTAGTCCAGAAACACTATTCTCAAATTTATTTTGCTTGCTAAGGTTTAGAAGAAGGGGAAAGTTCAGGGACCGGGTGACCAAAGAGATAGGGCTGGGGTGCTGCTTTCTGGGTGTGTTTTGTTCTTGGATGTTTTCTAGCTTTGCTGCATGCATTATCCTCTCTCTGTGTCTCATCTCTTATGTTGGGGGGAATCTCAGCTGGGACCATCATGCTTTGCTTTCCACATGGGTGTGCTTTCTCTGGGGGCTTTGTCCCTGGAGAGTGCTCTGGGAAGGAGATTGTCTTCATCTTCCCCACCCTTTCCAGATGATAAGGCACTTGCTTCCGAAGCCTAGGGACTCATGTTTGACTCTCCGGGTCCCACGTAAGCCAGGCATACAATGTGACTTGAGCAGGCAAGGTCGCACATGCACACAGTATGGTGCACTTCAATTACAGTGACAGGAGTCCCTTGCACACCAAGTCTTTCTCTCTCTCTCTCTCTTACGCTCTGATAAAAAGCAATTAAAAAGAAAAGTCTATTTAAAAAAAAAAAAAAGAAAGAAAAAAGAAAAGAGCTGGGTGTGGTGACACACACCTTTAATCTCAGCACTTGGGAGGCAGAGGTAGGAGGATTGCCATGAGTTCAAGGCCAGCCTCAGACGACATAGTGATTCCAAGTCAGCCTGGGCTAGAGTGAGACCTTACCTCAAAAAACCAAAAAAAAAAAAAAAAAAAAAAAAAAAAAATAAAGAAAAGGAAAAGAACCCCAAAAGTTGGGATCTCCTGCATCTTTAGGAATTTAACCCCAGTCCGACATCACTACCATCTCAGTATTGTCACATTGCTGGGAACCAAACTAATAACACATGGACAATCATGGGACATGCTCAGACCACACCAAACCTCCACAAGAAAGTAGGCCTGAGAAAACCAAGCACCCTTTTGGGATTATTGAATTTCTGGAGCAAGTTTAATGCTGCTAGTAAATTTTTTTTTCAGGGCTGGAGAGATGGCTTAGTGGTTAAGGTGCTTGCCTGCAAAGCCAAAGGATCCAGGCTCAATTCTCCAGGACCCACGTAAGCCAGATGCACAAGGGGGTGCATGCAGCTAGAGTTCGTTTGCAGCATCTGGTGGCCCTGGCATGCCTATTCTCTCTCTCTCTCTTCATGCCTATTTCTCTTTCTCACAATTAAATAAATAAATATTTTAAGAAGTATTTTCCATGTGATGATTAAGATGGTGGATATTCTGCTTTGGGTCTCTGCAGTCCAGTTTCTGCAATCACAGGTGGTCTCCTCATGCCACTATGGTCACAAGAGAGAACAACTCAGGTGAGTCATGTCCCCACATCCTCTCCTAAACCCCGGGAATTACCCAAAGCCAGAAGCCAAATCAGCCTAGGTATCATATAGTCCAACTTCCTCATTTTAGAGATGGAAACCTGAGGCCCAGTGGTCCAGTCTCATGATAACAGGGTGAGTCAATGGCTACGCAGAAGTAAAATTGGGATTCTACTAGCCTTGCTTCAGGAACTGCCGTTTTGCTTTTTGATGGTTTAGGAAGATGGTGTGAACTTTCATGAGGAGACATGAATGAACATCTGCTCCCCTTAAATAGGGTATCACAGACAGAAATGATTCCACAGGAGTGTACCTTGGTGACCCAATGAGTTTAATTAGGGTTATCATAAGAGTATGGGTGAAAGGCTACTCACAAGAAAGAGGGCAACTTACAGGTCGCTACCCTACTGAAGACAATGTCTCTGCACCCTTTGGGGCTGAGCCTTGTGAACCCCTCACTCTAGCAACTATTAATTTGCCTATACATTCTGAGGAAGGGGCCAGAGGGATGGCTAAGTGGTTTCTCTGCAAAGCCAAAGGACCCTGGTTCGATTCCCCGGAACCCACATAAAACAGATGCACAAAGTGGTGCATACATCTGGAGTTTGTTTGCAGGGGCTGAAGGCCCTGGAGCACCTATTTTTTTTTCCCCTCTCTCTCTTCCTCTGCCTCATTCTTTCTCTCTCTCTCAAATAAATAAATAAAAATAAAAGAATAAAATATTTCTAAAAAATTCTGGGGAGGGATGTGGTTCTTGACCCCCTCTTTCCCAGTGAGCATTAATTGTGTAAACCTTAAGGAGGGGTGTGACTTCATGAGCCCCCCCACCTTCCTCCATGATGAAAAGTCAATGTGCTAATCTTGTGTGAATTCTGTTTCTTCCTACAATTACAGCTTCTCACAATTCAGGAGGGTGATGCCTGTGGTAATTCCCAAATGACAATGCCCCTCATGGAGCACTTTCTCTGAAGTCTTTATACTCTTCCAGGGATAAAAAGAGATTTAAAAGAAAGGTCAATAAAAAGTTATAGCTGTCTGGAGAGATGGCTTAGCAGTTAAGGCATTTGCTTGCAAAGCCAAGGGATCCCAGTTCAATTCTCCAGAACCCATGTAAGCCAAATGCACAAGGAGGTGCATGCATGTGGAGATCGTTTGCAGTGGCTGGAGGTCTGGGCACACCCATTCTCTCTCTCTCTCTCCCCTTCCCCCTTTCTCTGTCTCAAATAAATAAATAAAATATATATTTTAAACAAGAGAAAGCTATAGCTAAGTGGAGGGTGGAGGACAGTGAAGTTTGAACTCAAGCCCTGAAATGAAATGTGACTTGAATCAGCTACTTAGCTGATGTGTGGAAGATGCTCATTGGCCCTTAGCCCTTAACACCTTAAAAAGAAGATGGGGACAAGTGGGCGTGGTGGCGCACGCCTTTAATCCCAGCACTCAGGAGGCAGAGGTAGAAGGATCTCTGTGAGTTCAAGGCCAACTTGAAAAGCACATAGTGAATTCCAGGTAAGACTGGGCTACAGTGAGACCTTACCTCAAAAAAGCAAAATAGCAACAAAAGAGAGAGAGAGAGATGGGGTCTTGAGAGATATTGCTTAGCAGTTAAGGCTCTTGTCTGAAAAGCCTAAGGACCCAAGTTCACTTCCCCAGTACCCATGTAAGCCAGATACACATGGTGGCACATGCGTATGGAGTTCATTTGCAGTGGCTGGAGGAGTTGGCACGCCTATTCTTTTTCTCTCTCTACCTCTTCCTCTGTCTCTCTTCTCTCTCTCAAACAAATAAAATAAATAAAATATTAAAGAAAAAGGAGATGGGAAATAGTGCCTGCTTCTTGGGGTTGTGTGAGGATGAAGGGAGATAATGTGGGGATCCTGGCACGGATGAGATGCTTAATAAATGCTGGCTATTATTCTAACGCTGGTGCAGACATCGGGATAGATGAGTAAGTAGACTGCCAAGAGATCGGTCTTCAGGGGCCTTTCCTCAAGTCAGACTTCCTCCCCGCCAGCTCCTCACATCCATCCCAGGGCCCTGTGCTTCTTCCTCCCTTCCTCCACTCCCAAGTACCAGATAGTCATGGTGTTTTCAGTACAAGCTGGAGGCACCCATCTTGCAGGGAAGCAAGATAATGACTGGAAATGAAATTGCAAAAAAAGGTGTGAGGAGAGAATGAAAATGTAAAAGGAAGTTTCCTTTCATAAGTGACGTTGCTGCTTGTGTAAAAAGAAAGCCTTTGGGGCTGGAGAGATGGCTTAGCGGTTAGGGCACTTGCCTGCAAAGCCAAAGGACCCAGGTTCGACTCCCCAGAATCCACGTTAGCCAGATGCACAAGGGGGTGCACACATCTGGAGTTTGTTTGCAGTGGCTGGAGGCCCTGGCGTGCCCATTCTCTCTCTCTCTCCCTCTTTCTCTGTATGTCGCTCTCAAATAAAAAATAAAAATAAAAAACCTGGCCTGTCATAGCTCGTAGGAACGGCATTGTAATAACCAATTATCTACTCTAATCCCGTCCAATGGCAATATTTGTAGAATGATCCTAAGTCAATAACAACAACAACAAAAATCAATCCATGAGAAACACACTGGGCCATGTTCCAAGTCTCAGAAAAGTGTTCATAAATCCTTACTGCAGAAATCTCATTTTCTAACTGTATTAGAAGATACAATTTATTCTAACTTCTGGAGCTTCAGCTTTCCTTGCAAAACATGTGGTGCCGCAAAGGGACAACGGGATCAAGTTTTCTTCAGACAATTTTTGTTTTGCAGAATGTGTCCCTGAGATTGGATTCCACCCAGCAGCTGGGATCCTGGTGGCGGCAATCTGAGATCCCAACTTTGCAATTCCAACCCCAAAGCTCAGTGAATCTTCACTTGGGATGCAGAGAAGTTATGGTCTTCATCTTGTTTTTCCTTCCTGAACACTGTAGCCGACCCTTCAGAAAGAGAGACAAACAGCTTTGCTCTGTCTTCACCAGGGCTGCTGCATCAGCATGTGTTTTTCCACTTAAAGCTTTTAAGCACTTGACTTATATGTTTCTGAGCACCCCCAATGGACTGTTGGGGCTTGGTTTAACCCCCAAGAAAACTGGCATTAAAATAGACCTTTTCCCAGCAATAATAATCTCATTTGTGATAAATTATGCTATTCTCAGTACCTTTGAGACATAGGAGAGCTTTTATGTGATAAAGAAGCCATTTGTTTCCAAATAGTTTAATGCATGTTTCCATATTTTTTTCATTTTTAATGCAAGGGCCACTGGCAGTATTGTAAGAGAATGTCTTTTAAAAGCAAATTTACAGCAAGCGGGGAAGGGAAATGGATGGCCAGCCGCATCTTTGCAGAGCTCTACTGCTGAAAGGGGCAGGCCAGAGATGTTTTTATTCTCGTTTATGTGCATAAAAGAGCAACCTCTGTAGAAAGAAGACGATGTTCTTAGGTGAATTGATAAGACCTGGGAGGCCCGCTTGCACTTTGGGCTCTGTCCTGTAAGTGTGGAGATATGCTTAGTTCATGTCTACGGTGCGGGAGCTGCCCTGACGGTCATTGGCGAGACCTTGGTAACTACTAAAGGAAAGTCAGGACTGTGTGTATTAACCTGAGAAAAGAGGCATTTTGAAAAGCTGGGGTGTGGGGGTTAAATAGAATGACTTTGGCCAAAAGTGTGATTATATTGGTTTTGTAAATGCCTATTTCCAAATCTCTTTATGTGGATAGAGACCGTTTAGCTTTTTTTAAAAAAAAAAAAACAAGCCACCTTGATAATAGTTCTTGTCTGTTGTCTAGGGAGGTGGGAACAAAGCTGGGGAGAGGTGATGGTGTCCGAATCAATACCTATACATCTTCCTTCTGTGATTTTAGTTTCTATTTCTTTTGGGGTGGAGGATCAGCCTGAAAAGTCTCTCCAGACAGACAATTCTCATGCACTTCCCAATGAAGAGCCCTGTGTTAGCAAACACATGAATTTTTTTTTAAGAGAGAGAGAGTTGGCATACCAGGACCTCAGCCACTGAAATAGGACGCCAGACACTTGTGCCACCTAGTGGCCACATGCGACCTTGCACTTGCCTCACCTTTGTGCATCTGGCTTATGTGGGATTTGGAGAGTCGAACATGGGTCCTTAAGCTTCACAGGCAAGCGCCTTAACTGCTAAGCCATCTCTCCAGCCGACACATGAGTTTTAACCTCATTCTTACGTATTTCAAAGAGACAATACTTGATATGAACAGAGAAGCACTTTGGGGAAGAGAAGCCATGTATCCTGGGATGTCTTTACCAGTGTTCTTTGGATACAATGTTCTGCCTTTTGTGAACAATCATGCTCTCTGCCTCTGGCAGAAAGTTCTCATCAGCAAATCTGGCTGGTCCAAATCATATTCTGGATAAACCAAAAAGAGGGCTGACTGCAGAGGCACTGAGCACAGGTCTGGCTTTAGTTCTGGACAGATGAATTCTTTTGGCCTTAAAGAGGTTGCCTCACACACTATACATGTGACATCTAAGTCTTCCAGCAACCTTTCAAGCACCTGAAAAGGGCAAACAAACATAAGAGGGGGGCTGGAGAGATGGCTCAGCAGTGAAGGTGCTTGACTGTAAAGCCAAGGGACCCAGGTTTGATTCCCCAGGACCCACATAAGCCAGATGCACAAGGTGATGCATGTGTCTGGAGTTTGTTTGCAGTGGCTGGAGGCCCTTGTGCACCCATTCTCTCTCTCCCTCTCTCTGCCTCTCTCTCTCTCTCAAATAAATAAATAAATAAATAAACGAACATTAAAAAAAATAAGACGGGAAAGGCTAGAGCAGAATGAAGGTGATTTAGTGGAAATACTGGCCAAAAGAGTAACATGCACATGGTTAGACTCTGTGACAATGGAGACTGCTCATAGGGAATGACATGGAGATGAGGGAACAGAGGCTTCCAGAAAACCAAGGGGAATCTGTTTTGTGCTTTCAAACCCTGAGATTTCAAACACGGAACAAGGCTTTTACAGCCAGTCAAAGCTACCCAGCAAGCTTCATTGTAATGCTTTTCACATTCACAGGCTTGTCTAATCCTGTGAGAAGCCTCATTGAACAGAACTATTATTCAGCCACGATTCAGTGCTCTTCTGGACACAAAAAAGACCATTGCATTTATGAATTCACAGCGGTTGTCACTACTGTGCAAGACCAGAACAATGTTGGGTCCATCCACATCCCTTCATAAATGAGGGAGGAGGGCAAAAATAGGTGAAAGAAAGAAAGAGGGAGAGAAAGAGAAAGAAAGAGAAGGGATTCAATGGAAGGGGATGAGAAACAGGGCAAAAGAAGGCATTGGGAGGGAGTCATGATCAGAATCGTTATGTGCATTTATGAAAACTGTCAATAAAAAGTTTTAAAAAAAACTGTGGCGGGCTGGAGAGATGGCTTAGCGGTTAAGCGCTTGCCTGTGAAGCCTAAGGACCCCGGTTCGAGGCTCGGTTTCCCAGGTCCCACGTTAGCCAGATGCACAAGGGGGCGCACGCGTCTGGAGTTCGTTTGCAGAGGCTGGAAGCCCTGGCGCGCCCATTCTCTCTCTCTCCCTCTATCTGTCTTTCTCTCTGTGTCTGTCGCTCTCAAATAAATAAATAAAAAATTTAAAAAATAAAATAAAATAAATAGATAAAAATCTGTGGCCCAGATGTAGAAACCAGACCTGGGAGCATACATAGGTTGTTAAGGTTTTACACCCACTAAGCGATAAAGCTGGCCTGAAAGGTGGTGTGTGTGCCGCATGTATGCACAGTGTGTCAAATGTCCCAAGGGCTCTGATCATAGTCTGCACAGCCCTTGGGGAAACCTTACGGGACTGGGATGAGTCCATACCCCATGACTCAGAGTCGTTTTCAGGACAGTCTGGGAGCTATAACCATTAAGAAGACAGATTAAAGCATGTCACTGGGAGAAGAGTCTACATTTGGGCAAGAAGTCATGGAGTGATACAGGTTTTTTGAAGGTGGCCCCTGCCCTTACCCCTGCCTGCCTCCCACAAGGACAGGTTCTTGGCGTGTGAATTAGCTACGTTACTCGGGGCTGTGACCGAACACCTGATGAAGCGATTTAAGGAAAGAAGTTATTTTGGCTAACACTTCTGGGGGACAGCGCATCAGAGTGGGGGAAATTATACTTGAGCATGTATTTTCTAGATTTGATGTATTTCTTAGGAGGTGTTCCTTGAAGGACAGGCCAGGAGAATCAACAGCAAGCAAATTTTCTCACTGTAAGGTTCAGGAGTGACCAAGGACCTCGGAGACCATTCTGAGGCAATGATGGAAGCTGCCAAGACTGACTCTCAAGAGCGGAGCAGGCAGCTTGGGGTCACACATAGTGGCTTTCTAGGTTCTTCAGTTGGGGGAAGGTGAGGAAGGGAAGGACTTTCTTGGTTGGGGCAATAGATCTCTGTTCTTTACATTAGCCATAGAGTGAGACCAGAAGTGACCCAGTGAGAGATAAGGGGGCAGTAAATCTAGCCATGGAGTCTTTGTTAGGCAGGGGAGGGATAACGGCTGGGCAATTTCTTTCTTTTTTTTTTTTTAATTTAATTTATTAGTTTTCTTTTCAGTAAATACAGGCAGTTTGGTACCATTATTTAGGCTCATCTGTGATCTACCCCCTCCCATTAGACCCTCTTTGTTAATGAAAATGGGTCGTGCATTGTGGAGTTAGCCCCCAGTTATTGGTATGATAAATGTCTCTGCAAATCATGACCCAACATGTAACTCTGACATTCTTTCCGCCCCCTCTTCCTCAAGATTTCCCTGAGCCATGTTGGGTTCATTTTTGGTCTGCTTCAGTGCTGAGGTGTTGGGGGCCTCTGAGGCTTTGGCTCTCTGATTTGGTAGGAGTTGATTTTTCTCTGCGTTGATCTCCTTCCCCTTTGTGCTGGTATCCAGTTCACAGGAAAACATCACCCTTGCTTATTTCGCCAGTTGTCCTTAGTTTCAGTTGGGCCCCTTTTGAGGTATGTTGGGGCAGCTCTCTTCTTAGGATCTGCATCTATCTGGAAAAGAGAAGCAGATTCTCCAACGGAGAGTGAGTTAGCACCCAGAAAATTGAGATAACACTTACTTTTTTGATAGACAGTTTGATAGGTGTAGGCCCTCTTATACCCCGTGATTGATGGTAGCTTGATATTGTAGAGTGGGCAATTTCTTGAGGAATGTGGCTGACCCGCTTTCTTATCTCGGTCGCCATCCTGCTGTCCTAGGTGACTCCATTTTGTCCTGGCCTAACACTCGTGGCCACTGGACTGAAAGACGGTGTGTGTGCGGCACATATGCACTGTGCTGAAATGAGGGGGCACTTCAGAATACAGCATTGGGCCATTTGGGCTTTGCATCCGAGTCAGGTGAAGTTCATCTTGGATTGGAATGAAGGAGAAAGGGAATGCGGGGCGGGGGGGGGGCGCATATCTCACAAGGTGGTTTCTGTACCAGAGGTCACATGACGCAGACAGCCTGGACCGTGAGACTCGGAGCAGAGCAGAGGTAAGCAGGCCCCTGGATGCTAGTGCGGGAGTGATGGATAAGCGCTGTTACCCCTAACAGGAAGAGATGCCGCCTGACAACTGGGGTCTCAAACTAGTCAAAGACTTGGCATGGTCTCCTCATAAACGGCATGCCATCAATTATGGTGACTTCTTTTTAGGGTCTTGCTTTTCCTCTGTTTTCTTTGGATTACCACTTGGATCAAGTGTGAAGCTATTGATCTCACCCCCAAGGCCCAGACTCCAAAAGCACATCTGTGGCTCGGACACAACCTGGCAACAATATATATATATATATATATGCCTTTGCTTATAACTGACTTCTTTGTAAAGCAGCATTTTCAAAAGGCAAATACCAACATTAAATGCTGAAGCAACTACAACTCTCCTATAAGGCTGTGGGGATCGTAGATAAATTCTGAGAACTTTAGAAAGCCATTTCCCTGAGGCTAAGTAGATGGCTCAGTGGGCAAATGACTTGCTGTGCAAGCACAAGGACCTGAGTTCGGATCCCTGCCCTTATCTCAAAGGCCAGGCACGGTGCCGCACGCCTGTAGTCCCATTGGTGGGAAGGCAGGTACAGAGCACCTCCGGGGCTCACTGGCCCAGTCTTACTGAGTTGGTGAGCTCTGGGTTCAGCAAGAGATCCTGTCCGGAACACAAGGAGGGGAGTGACTGGGGACAACACCCAACTCTGACCTCTGCACATTTGTACGCGCATCCACACACCCACCCACGCGCACTCACACGCACACCACGCGGAAGGAAGGAGTGAAGGAAGAAAGGAGAAATAGAGAGGACAGGAGGGGAGTCAGATATGTGCATCAAGAGATATTTCCAAGAATGATCACAATTGTACTATTTTTTAAAAGTTTTTGCTTATTTTTATTTATTTGAGAGCGACAGACAGAGAAAGAGGGGGAGAGAGAGAGAGAGAGAGAAAATGAGCATGCCAGAGCCTCCAGCCACTGTGAACAAACTCCAGACGCATGCACTACCTTGTGTATCTGGCTAACGTGGGACCTGGGGAACCGAGCCTCGAACCGGGGTCCTTAGGCTTCACAGGCAAGCACTTAACCGCTAAGCCATCTCCCCAGCCCCGCACAATGTTTTTTAAAATAATATATTGACTTCTCCCATGTACCATTTGAAAACCCTCTTGTGCTCATCTTTCACATAGCCTCTGATTTCCTGTGGTGCAGCTTCTCTGACTTGAAGCTCTCCAGGAAGTCTCATGCACTTGACCTGAAGAGTTTACGTTGGGGTCAGTGTTCTTGACCTGTGTGGGGACAGGAGCCGAAGGACAGGGGATGAATGTTCCAGATTTGCATTCCCCAGGGATTCTCGGAAGGTGCTGGCAGGGTTGGGCACCAGCTGATTGTTGCAGTGGTGACAGCCACCATCCACGTCTTGCCTTTGCTTCTCTGCATGTCACTTCCTTCGCTCTTCCCCCCCGCCCTCCACATCACTATAAAAACCTTCCCACCCAAACATCAGCAAACCTACCTTTACATCTGAGGGGACCCAAGCTAACAAAGCTCAGATTTGCAAACAACTCAGTAGTGGAATGAATAAATAAATTGTGGAATATTCATAGATTTTAAAAAAGCCATTTAAATATTTATTTACTTATTATTTTTATTTGACAGAAAAAGAGGGAGGGAGAGAGAGAATGAGCGTGCCAGGGCCTCCAGCCACTGCAAACAAACTCCAGATATGTGCGCCCCCTTTTGCGTCTGGCTAACATGGGTCTTAGGGAAATTGAACCTGGGTCCTTTGGCCTTGCAGGCAAACACCTTAACCTCTAAGCCATCCCTCCAGCCTTAGACCACCACTTATATCCACACTTGGTTATGGGAGTTCTATTCCCAGCCAGGCAGGTAATGCCAATGAGGAAAGATGGCCTCAGAGATGGTGTGTTTCTGAACAGGGCAAGTTCTCTTCAGCAATGAATGTGCTGGTGAACTAACAGTCTAGAAAATAAAATAAAATAGTCAATGAGTAACTGAGGGAAGGCGGAAGGAAGGAAAATAAGAACGGGCGAGAAGAAGGGAATGGAAGAAAAGAAAGGAGAAGAAGGGAAAGGGAAATAAGAACTCTGACTTATAGTATTAGCCAAAACCTGTGGTATAACTGGTCCCACTGTGGCTGATCCCAAATTCCCAGCTGACTATCTCAGTGGCTCCAAGCATTTCTGAACGTTTTATAATCAGCTCTTGTGAACGCTCCAGCCCACCACCTGCTCCGGCCATGTGTGGAAAAGGTCCCAGTGTGTCCTGTCTGGTCTCGGAATGTTTTAAGAGCGGCCAGAAATCTGGATTTGCATGTGAAATTTCCTGACTTTTAAATTATATTGACAAGCTCAAAATTTTTCCAAACACTTGACAAACCAAGGGGGGGGAAAAATACATCTCTGGAAACTAGATTTGGCCTACAAATTGCTGGATTTGACCTGTGCTGTGCAGTCTAACCCTTCTGAGGGTGGGTCTTCGGGCCTGGGTGGTGATGCTGGCTTTTGGCATATGCGCAGCGGAGGAGTAATTTATACGGCTGTTAAGATGCAAAGAAATGAGCGGTACCTAGGGACTGGGTAATCTGTGCCCAGTCCCACTTTCACTATTAAAAATGAGACGCACAACCATAGGGGAAATAGTTTGGCCACCCAGGACACCTCTTTGCTTGGTCAGTAAACACACCCCCTTTTTCTCATAATGCACTTCAACAACCTGAAGCCTCCACCTGCATTGAGCCTGCGCCAAAGGAAAAAAAAAAAAAAAAAAAAGAAATAGGTTTTCCTCCCCCAGTGACCCTTGTTTGTAATCACTTTCTATTCCAACATGTTCTTAGATATATGTAGGATCAGAACTGCTGGGTGCTGTCCGGCCTAGAGTAGTTTGGGGCACATGTAGAGTAAAAGCAAACTTTTAGGGTGGTTCTCCTATTTACCATCTTATGCTCATATATGCATAACCGGGCATACGCCTGATGAAAATCAGAATGCATCACGGCAAGGGTCATTGGCAGTAGAGCAAAGGTCACATAACCAAACCTCTCAACCTAGCCAGAACACCACCCAAACTTTACCCCTTGCCCATCGATCCCTTCTTCTCCTGGACTCCTTAGAAAGAAACCTTGGGGTCCAGGTGTGGTGGCGCCTGCTTTAAATCCCAGCACTCAGGAGGCAGAGGTAGGAGGATCACCGTGAGTTCGAGGCCACCCTGAGACTCCATAGTGAATTCCAGGTCAGCCTGGGAGATAGAGTGAGACCAAAAAACCAAAAAAAAAAAAAAAAAAGAAAAGAAAAGAAAAGAAAAAAGGAAGAAACCTTAGGCCATAACCAAGGCCTCTGAGTATTTTCCAATCCAATGGCCCATTGCCCCTCTCAGAAGTGTGTTCAAATTGTTACTATCCCTTTGCTTTTAATAAAGTTTTGTGCTGCTTTATCATTCATGGGTGCCTTCCTTGGAGTCTTTGAGTTAATTGCAAGAACCTGGAAGTAACCAGGCAAGACCACTAGAAACCAGATCACTTACCTGGTTATTCTCATAGCAGAACCTCAAGAGTAATGCTACCAATGTGAATGGCTGTGAGGCTATCCTTGGGAACGTAAATGAACTCCACAGCATGGTAAGAGGGACTCTAAGGATCTGAGTCATTCCACACTCCAGGTTTGAAGTTCACGGCCTTTCCCTCTTCCATTCCTCACCCATCCAACAGAAGTTGTCCCTCAAGCTTTCATTCCTGTGCTGCCCAACGCCCTGCTGGAAAGGTCCTTCATGGGTTTTGGTGTGGCAGAAAGGCTTCAGTCCTGGAATTGGTTAGACGTGAGCTTGTGCTGTGTGGCTCAGCCATTGTTTAGAGGGAGGAACTTCATTCAAAGCATACTTCCTCATAGGAGTGCCCAGCTCACAGAGATCATAACAAGAAACTTCAACTGTTTCAAGAGCTAATGAGAGCCCTGGCACGTAGCGTCCGAGGAAGTTAATCACAATCATCCTCATTGTGACTTACCAAGGCATCTATTCAGAGATGCCGGATGGCCACTGGCCCCAGGGTTTGTTAAATATGATCTTGTGTCTCTCTGTATTTAATTTGGCCCCTTTTCTTCTGTTATTTTAGAGATTCAGCCAGAGTTAATATTTCTACAAAATCCAGACAGGTTTGGACATGGAGACTCTGATCTAATCCAAATTTGTGGGTTCAGGAAAGCACCCAGGGAGCGGCCATGCACTCCACCGGAGAACATTTGCACACCAGGGGAGTATAGAGTCAAGCTCTGAATATCTGAGAGAGTAATTAGGTAGCTTAATCTGTGCAATTACTTTATTTAAAAATAATATATACAAGTTCCCCGGAGACGGGGTAAGTAAGTAGACATCCAGATTCAAGGCAAAGGAAAACTCTCAGTTATGTAGATATTGTTTTTATTTAAATTTTGTTATTTATTCACTTACCGTGGCTGAAGTGAATTTTGATTATAAAATGTTGCATAAAACTCTTGCTTTTATTTTTATATTCTATATTATTTATTTATTTGAAAGAGAGAGAGAAAGAAAGAAGGAGAGACAGAGAGAAAGAAAGAATGGGTGCACCAGAGCCTTCAACCACTGCAAAAGAACTCCAGACGCATGTGCTGTCTTGAACATCTGGCTTACATGAGTCCTGGGGAATTGAACCTGGGTCTTTGGGCTTTGCAGGCAAGGGCCTTAACGTTAAAACAGTTCTCCAGCTCATATATTCTATATTTTTGCTTGTTTGTTTGTGGCAAGGTCAGTCTATAGCCCAGGCTTTCCTGGAATGAATGTGCCACGAAGCCTAAGTTGATGTTGCATTCATAGCAATTCTCCTGCCTCAGTCTTTAAATTCTGGGATTGCAGCCATGAGGTATCATGCCAAGCTACTTCATTCATCTTGGTTGGTGCATCTTTTTCCAAATCCTTCAGCTTTCTCACTTGAGGTAAGTGTGCCTTACTTGTCCTACCCATCCCTGCTTTGCCCAGTCAAGAGAGGACCCTTGATCCCTTGAATGCATTTGAACAATGTTTTTGATCATTTTACTTGAATCCAACTAACAATGTGACGCTTCTCACAAACACATGCTGTGTGATAGGAAAACACATCGAAGTAGGAAATCAAAGCCACTTCTAGTTCTAACCTGGGCACACTAGGTGGCTTGGTATATGACTATACTTCTCAGGGACTCCATCTCTTTGATTCAAAAGTAAACATAAGGCTGGAGAGATGGCTTAGCAGTTAAGGCGCCTGCCTGTAAAGTCAAAGGACTCAAGTTCGATTCCCCAGTACCCACGTTAGCCAGATGCACAAGGGGTGCATGCATCTGGAGTGTGTTTGCTGTGGCTAGAGGCCCTGGTGTGCCCATTCTCTCTCTCTCTCTCTTAAAATAAATAAATAAATAGTTTAAAATAATCATAAGCCCATTTACACTTTTCACATTTACATCGTTTCCAAATTCATTCTAAAATGTTACAATAAAATATTCATTTTAATTCCTGAGTACTTTGTTTGATCGCGTTCATTGGCCTATACTGGTGATTCCACATTACACCTGGCCGGGCTGGAGACTGAGTTTTTGAGGCTCAGTGAGGCCAGGACACCATCATCTTTGCCCCCAGGAGATACCCCTACATGACAGCCTGGCGAGGCAACAATCCCTAGGACTGTCATATCCTCTTCCTTGACAAAGTAGTGTGTCCATCACCCTCATCAGAAATCTTTACTTCACAAGTTTTCTCCCAAACCAAGTCTTTTTTTGTTGGTCTTTCAGACAGAGTTTTATGTGGCTCAAGCTGACCTGGAACTTCTGATCTTCCTGCCTCTACCTACCAAGTGATGGGATTACAAACGCGTTACCACACACAGCTGTCAAGTAAGTCCTGTGTACATCTAAAGAGGCCTGGCCCCCGCCTGTGTCCTGCTGCAAAGAGCTTTGAGGAAGAGAGCTTTGGGCTTCTTTCTGGGACGTGGGAACTCACAAACTTGGAAAGTTTCCAGTCTGGAATGAATGCTAGGCCAGTTCTGGCTACTTTAAGCACCATGCACGGGAAGACGAGCAGGCACGAGGACAAGGGACCAAAGGCGTTCTCATGGCATCACCTCTCTCTCCCCTGAAGCCTCCCTCACACTCACAGCCACCCCTTCCCCCGCTCCCCTTGGAAGAATAGCTGGAAGCAAAAGTGTTTCTGAGAAATCAGGCTGAGGTTCTTGCTCCCAGCTTTCCCACCACATGCCCAGATACTCAGCTGACCCCATTCCCTTGCCATAATCTCGTAATAACATTACAGCCCCGGCCCATGGGATGCTCTGTGGACTCATGAAGTCTGAAAACGCTTGGGAAACGCATCTGCAGAGGCTGGGGGCCAATTGTCATCATTCAGATCGGCTTATAGACACTCTCCTCGGTGGCAAAATATTTCAAGGTCTGAAATCTTGAACCTACCCCATTTCCACCTTTCTTAGCCTGGCTAGATTCTCTCTCTGGGCAAGACACAAAAACTCAAAATCAATATCTCGTTAGTCTGTTATACAGTCCCAGGGCCAAGATACCAACATGGGGCAAGGTGATGCCAAAGGAAGCTCTGCGTTCCTTAGAACCATCATGTCCTCTCCATAGCTCTGACGTGAGCTTTCTCGTCCTTCCCCTCGGTGAAAGCTGTACTAGGCTGTGGTTCTGGGGCCTTGCTTGGGCTTGAAAGTTGTGCATATGGCTGTCTCATTGTGTGAGTGTGTGCATGTGAGTGTGTGTTTGTGTAATTGCTGTGCTCCTTTCCTATTGTGCATGCACTAAGGACCCATACCTGTCTCCCTCTGCAATCCTCAAAAAAAAAAAAAAAAAGTCCGAGGAAGCCATTACTACAGAATGCCATCCTTTCCCTTTCCCCCCTCCCCTCCTTTCCTCCTTCCCTCTCTCTTATCTATCTCTGTCTGTGGAAGTTTGAATGGATGGCCCCCAGTAGATTCGGGATTGTATTAAAGTTTGTAATTTAGATCTGCAGTCACCTGGGTGGAGGAGGTGTCACTGTGGGTGGAGCCGAGGGTCCAGCCTAAGGTGTGGGGGTGGATCTGAAACTCCAGTGTAAAGCTATGCACAGTGCCTGAGCTTTGCCTGGAGCTCCCAAATGTGCTTGCTGTGCTGGTGCTGGTGCAGCTTGTGGCTTTCTCTCTCTCTCTCTCTGCTTGGACCTGTGAAAAGAGGCCAGCTGCTTCTGCCGTTATGGAACCTCCTCTGCTTCAGTAAATCCCTTCCTCCTTGACTGTGCCTGGTTTGGAGGCTCATTCCAACAACGTGTGGCTGTCTGCTACACTGTGTCCCATTTCATTCACCCAATCCCCTTTCTTTCTCTTCCATCTCTAAGGTTTATGACTTTTCTCTGATACATATATATATATATGTTTGTAGTTATTGTTTACTTGGTTTTTC
Source organism: Jaculus jaculus (assembly GCF_020740685.1). Taxonomy (NCBI): domain Eukaryota; kingdom Metazoa; phylum Chordata; class Mammalia; order Rodentia; family Dipodidae; genus Jaculus; species Jaculus jaculus. The sequence goes on along the minus strand of NC_059114.1, from coordinate 68,939,035 downwards.
AAGGAAGGCTCTCTATCCCAGGCTGGCCTGGAATGTAATCTCAGATCCTCCTACCTCTGCCTCTGGAGTGCTGGGATTAAAGGTGTGAATCATCACGCCCAGCTAACTTTTCTCTTTCACTTGAATCTGACTCACTAAGTGTACCCTTTTTCATGTACAGATCATACAGCTTGATGAGTGGTGGAGATTTTTTTTTTTAATTTTTATTAACATTTTCCATGATTATAAAATATATCCCATGGTAATTCCCTCCCTCCCCACCCCCACACTTTCCCATTTGAAATTCCGTTCTCCATCATATTACCTCCCCATTACAATCATTGTAATTACATATATACAATATCAACCTATTAAGTATCCTCCTCCCTTCCTTTCTCTACCCTTTATGTCTCCTTTTTACCTTACTGGCCTCTGCTACTAAGTATTTTCATTCTCACGCAGAAGCCCAATCATCTGTAGCTAGGATCCACATATGAGAGAGAACATGTGGCGCTTGGCTTTCTGGGCCTGGTTTACCTCACTTAGTATAATCCTTTCCAGGTCCATCCATTTTTCTGCAAATTTCATAACTTCATTTTTCTTTACCGCTGAGTAGAACTCCATTGTATAAATGTGCCACATCTTCATTATCCACTCATCAGCTGAGGGACATCTAGGCTGGTTCCATTTCCCAGCTATTATAAATTGAGCAGCAATAAACATGGTTGAGCACGTACTTCTAAGGAAATGAGATGAGTCCTTAGGATATATGCCTAGGAGTGCTATAGCTGGGTCATATGGTAGATCAATCTTTAGCTGTTTTAGGAACCTCCAGTGGTGGAGATTCTTGAATCCAACCTGTCTAGCATTTAGCAGGATCCCAAATACAGTTGTGTAAGGGGTACATTGTGCATAAGCCCCTGCCAACTATGAGCCTAGTGACAGAAATCTAACAATACTTCTCCCATGGCCTGTGCCTTGCACCAGGGAAGAAGGAGAAGGCATGCTTTTACAATTTGGTGATCCAGACTAGCACACATGAATAGGAGCCACCACTGCATAATTCATGCCACATTCATTGTTTCTTCAAGTCATACTTTGGTGTTTTCTTTTTTATCTTTCTTTCATTCTTATTCTTTTCTCTTTTCTTTCTTTCTTTCTTTCTTTCTTTCTTTCTTTCTTTCTTTCTTTCTTTCTTTCTTTCTTTCTTTCTTTCTTTTTCAAGGTAGGGTCTTGCTGTAGCCTAGGCTGACCTGGAAGTAGTTTCAGGCTGGCCTTGAACTCACAGTGATCCTCCTACCTCAGTCTTCCAAGGGCTGGGATTAAAGGCATGCACCACCATGCCCAGCTTCATTATTCTCTCTTTAAAGACAGAGACACTATGCCATCTTGGTTGGCCTCAAACTCACAATGTAGACCAGACTGGCCCCAAATTTGTAACGATCCCCCTCCCTCTGCCTTCCAAGTAGTAGGTTTACAGGCACATGCCACCACACCCAACTTCACTCAGGTGATTTAAATGAACAGAGCTCTCAGAATGTGTCTGCCAGAACAGACCATAAATTCCTATTGCAGGGAAGTTGGTGGTATACATCATACCCACCGAGAATCCATCCTATCCCACTTCTTCACAGATTTGTTGACTTTTCTACAGAAATAAGTAATAAACAGCAATTACATACTAAAGGTGACATCACAATGGCCTAATCCATTGCTAATTACTAAAAGATAACTTATGGACATCTCTGTTTTATGTGACTACTTTAATAAACATAATACATGAATCCCAAATAAGACGTCATTTCAGGCTGAGTATGGTAGTGCACGTCTTTAATCCCAGCACTCAGGAGGCAGAGGGAGGAGGATCACTGTGAGTTCGAGGCCAGCCTGAGACTAAATAGTGAATTCCAGGTCAGCCTGAGCTAGAGCAAGACCATATGTTGAAAAAAAATAAAAATAAAAATAAAACAAAACAAAACAACAAAGAATAGAGAGCGAGAAGACATTTTCCAGAGGGAAGAAGGCAAATACAGGAGAACAAGGGGACAATACCCTATGCAGATCGGCAGGGCTAGAAAACCAAGAGAACTCCTAATTAAAAAGAAGCAGCAGGACTGGAGAGATGGCTTAGTGGTTAAGGCATTTGCCTGCAAGGCCAAAGGACCAAGGTTCAACACCCCAGGAGCCACGTAAGCCAGATGCACAAGGTGGCACATGCTTCTGGAGTTCTTTGGCAGTGGCCCTGATGCACCCATTGTTTCTCTCTTTCTCTCTATCTGCCTCTTGCCTCTTTCTCTCTCTCTCTGTCTCTGAAATAAAGAAATAAAATTAAAAAGTAACATATATATATGTAGCAGCAGTGGAGGCAATGGCAGATGGAGAAGGGAACTTAAATTAAGGACAGGAAGGGAGGCAAAAAGCCAGTAGGCATGGATGTGACTGCAAGGACGAAGTCTGTGTACCACAGACAGGACTTTTCCATCAGGATGGAACTGAGGTCTTTCTATGCAGGCGCAGGCGCTCACACACAGACACAGGGCACGTGACCCGGCCCGGCGAGCTGTCATTTCTCTGTGGTGCTATTTATCCATAGTGCTTAATTAGATCTTCAAGGCAGCACTCCTCAGAGGTCAGCGCAGGAAACAGAAACCCTGCAGGTACTTCCAGCTGGCACTGCTAAAGGGGCAGAAGTCAGGTCGCTGCCAACTGAGGAGTTTTCAAGGCCAAATCGCCCACTGAGGCCAGAGAACAGGCTGCTTCTGTTTGTACAATCAGTGGCCTCCAGGGCCTCATCCCATGAGCCAGAGCCAGATGACTCCCATCACCTGCACTGCTCAGAGACACCCAGAAGAGGTGGGCTGCTTCCCACTCCCCTCCGCCTTGCAATGCTCAGGAGAGGAAATCCTAGACCTTCTAGATCTTCACAGCCGATCTGTAAGGAAGCCCGTGGGAGTTACTTTAACATCCCCAGGTCTCCGTTTAGTTGCTGTACCAGATGATGCATTCCTTGGCAGCCTGGCCCCAGAGCGTTGAGAGCCCCGAGTTTCTCCTTTCTGGGCTGAGGTAGTGCACCCTGAGGCAGCCCCCAAGGAAAGACTTCTCCAGGATGTCGTTCCTGTCTTCCTTCCCCATCTTCAGAACTTACTCCTTGCCATTTGCAACCTCCTGCCTTTCTTCTCGAATAGACTAGCTGCTTCTTTGTCCTGTGTTTTATCTTGTTCTTTTCCTTCAGAATGCACATTTCCCAACATATACACATCCATGGAATAAACAGATTTTAGTCACAGAATGGGCTCTATTTTTTTAATACTTTATTTTTTATTTATTTGTTTGTTTATTAGAGAGAGAGGGAGGGAGGGGAGAAGGGAGGAGGAAGGAAGAGAATGGCCGCATCAGGGCTTCCACCCACTGCAAACAAACTCCAGATGCGTGCACAACTTTGTGCGTCGGGCTTTACATGGGTTCTGGGGAACTGAACCTACGTTCTGAGGCTTTGCAGGCAATCATCTTAATAGTTGAGCCATCTGTCCAGCCTTATTATTTTAATCTTTATTTTTGACATATATATGTAATATGTAATATGCTGCGTGTGTGTGTGTAGTGTGTATGTGGTGTGGTGCGTATGTAGAATGTATGTATGCATTGTGTGTTTTGGTGTGTGGAGAGTGTATGTGTTATGCATGTAGAGTGTATGCATGTGTGCGTGTGTGTGTGGTGTGACATGTATATAAAGTATGTGCACGTGCGTGTGTGTGTGCGTGTAGGTGCGTGCACCCCATGTGCAAACATGTGGAGGTCAGAGAGGCACGTCAAGAGTTCTCTCTCACTCTTGCGCTGTGTCTCTGAGGTGAGTGTCTTGTTGAACTTGGTCAGCCTGGCTGACTGGTGATGCCTAGTGATTCATCTGTCTCCATCCCCCCACAAGACTGGGGTTACAGGTTTCACGACTACACCCAGCTTTTTACGTGTTTGCTGCAGACCAGACAACGACCCTCTTGGACCTTTACATGTGAATGGCAAGCACGCCTACCTGGTGAGCCTTCTCCCCAGCCCCATTATTACCATTATTTATTTATTATTATTATTTCAATTTACCTCCTTCCTATATCCTAGCAGCACTGGGTGCCTAATCTTTTCTTGATAAATACCCATGTGGGTTTATGTATTTATCTCAACATTCTTTTTTTTTGTTTTGTTTTGTTTTTCTAAGGTAGGATCTCACTCTAGGCTGACCTGGAATTCATTATGTATTCTCAGGGTGGCTTTGAACTCTTGGCGATCCTCCTACCTCTGCCCTCCGAGTGCTGGGATTAAAGGTGTGCGCCACCATGCCCGGCTTCAACGTTCTTTTTAATATTTAATTTACCTGCAAGGAGGGAAACAGAGAGAGAGAACTGGTATGCCAGGGCCTTTTGCCACTGCAAACAAACTCCAGATGCATGCTCCACTTTTGTGCATCTGGCTTCACATGGGCACTGAGGAATTGAACCTGAGCCATCAGGCTTTGTGGGCAAGTGCCCTAACTGCTGAGCCATCTCCTCAGCCCTCAACATTGTGTTTTGCTAAGTTGATGCCCCTTCCAGAGCCCCTTTCTCAAGTTGGTTTACTCTGTCCAGGCTGATGAAAAAACAAGACACTATCAAGTAGATGAATGAAAAGCACAGAAAGTTCTTTCTCAAGATACTGGAGACCCGTGTGTGCCTGGGTTCTACTGAGCATCCATCTAGACTTCAGCCTGTTGTCTCACTGTGTCTTTGTGTGAGGAAAAGAAGGAGAGACAGCTTTCTGGGTCTCCACCTCATGACCCAATCACTTCCCAAGGTCTACCTGATTTCATCACATCAGGGTTTAGGATTATAACACAGGAATCTGAGGGGATACAAACATTCCATCTACAGCACCAGTACATGTATAAAACACCCTCACATTCACACACACAACACACACACACACACACACACACACACAGTTGGAGAAATCCTTAGCATTATTCTCCTACCCCCCAGGTACATGGTTTTGGGAAAAATAAAAGGGACCACCTTGTTTACAAAGCAAAGAACAGCAATATTGGCTTGCATGAAAGTATCTGTTCAATTACCCTTAGGTGACCAAACCATTAAGAGGCCACAGTGACTTCAAGAATGATGGAGTGGTGGCGCATGCCTTTAATCCCAGTACTGGGGAGACAGAGGTAGAAGGATCACTGTGAGTTTGAGGCCAGCCTGAGACTACATAGTGAATTCCAGGTGAGCCTGGGCTAGAGGGAGACCTTACCTCGAAAAAACAAAAAACAAAAACAACAACAACAAAAAAGAACGACGGAGTCCAAGTCACCAGGGGGTCGGAGCACTGTGGAGGACCTGAACACTCACAGTTACTGCCTTACACTGTGTCTTACAGAATGTTGCTGATGAGTAATGGAGAGCAGCAACAGCCTGTGAAGGTCTGGATTGGGTTGCTGGTCTTCCTCAAATTAGCTAATGGTGAACTTGCTATTACATACTTGTATAAGATTGACTATACCAAGAGCTGGAGGGGTGGCTTAGCAGTTAAGGCGCATGCCTGTGAAGCCTAAGAACCCAGGTTTGATTCTCCAGTTCCCACGTAAACCAGACGCACGAGGTGGTGCATGCATCTGAAATTTGTTTGCAGTGGCTAGAGAGGCCCTGGTGTGCCCATTCTTTCTCTGTCTCCCTCCCTCCCTCTGTCTCTAATAAAAATAAATAAATAAAAATAAATCTTAAAGTTGACTATACCGAAAAATACGTGCATACTATAACATACTTAGAGGGTAACAAGCTTTTCCTGAAAACCAGAGGGAACCAAAGAGTTAGTAACTATCCCCAACACTAGAGGGTCTTAAAGGAGTCTTGACAGGCCCAACAACTTGCCTCATGGCCAGTGAATTCCAGGTCAGCCTGGACTAAAGTGAAACCCTACCTCAAAAATCCAAAAAAAAAAAAAGCCAGGCATGCTAGCACATGCCTTTAATCCCAGCACTCAGGAGGCAGAGGTAGGAGTATTGCCGTGAGTTCAAGGCCACCCTGAGACTACATAGTGAATTCCAGGTCAGCCTGTACTACAGTGAAACCCTACCTTGCAAAACAAAAACAAACATAAAAATCCAAAAAAAAGAAAGGAAAGAAAAAAAGAAAAAAAAGAAAAAATTCCCTTGACCCAGAAAACCTTAAAAAAAAAAAAAAAAGCTTATTCTGAACAAGAGCACAAATTAAGCTTGTGCCCCCGCCTGGCTCAGGGCTCCAGCCTCCATCGGCGGGAAGGCTGCGGCCCTCGCTGCACCTCCCGTAAACAGCCTGTGTGTAGACATCAAGTCCCGTGCTCTCTTTCACTAACTATACCCTGACGGCTCCTCTGTCAACACAGGCATTATTGCTTTTGTTCACGTGTGACTGCTCAGACATTCTTCTACGACATGAAGAAATCAAAGAGGGCTGGAGAGATGGCTTAGCGGTTAAGCGCTTGCCTGTGAAGCCTAAGGACCCCGGTTCGAGGCTCGGTTCCCCAGGTCCCACGTTAGCCAGATGCACAAGGGGGCGCACGCGTCTGGAGTTCGTTTGCAGAGGCTGGAAGCCCTGGCGCGCCCGTTCTCTCTCTCTCCCTCTATCTGTCTTTCTCTCTGTGTCTCTCGCTCTCAAATAAATAAATAAATTAATTAATTAAAAAAAAAGAAAGCAAAGAGAGAACGAGGTGGGGTGAGACTATGGGGAGAAGGATCACTTTCTGCTGGGGAAGACTCAGCGTCCAAGGGATCTGTCCCGGGATCCTGACGCTGACCGTCCTCCGGGGAGGCAGTGTGGAGGTCTGTCCACACCCTGCACACACCTGGGCCTGGAGACGACATCCAGTCATGGATGATGTCTGTCTGTAAGCATGGCTCCTGCTGGAGGTGGGCAATCTGCTCTGTTTAAGGACCTTGCCATTGATTTTTGAGAACCCACCCTTCTACCCATAAGGGATCCCCGCTCACTGATGTGGGAGGATTTTGCCCCTGAAAGAGACTGGCTCCTCGTGGGGAACCGATGGCCACACTGGAGACAGGCAGCGGAGAAGTCCAGCCAGGTCCAGGGTCTCCCTAGCCAGCCAGTCTGCTTTTCCTGCCTCTCTTTCCCTTGGCGAGACCCTGTCTTCTTTCAACAACGTAAATACTCAAGAGAGGGCCAGCTGGCGTCCTTTATTCAAGTTTCTGCCTGAGTTGTACAATTCCTCCTAGGCCTGTCTGTAGTGGGCATCCATCCCCTTGGCTGAAAAGGGCACAGCCCCCTGAGTGGGCCATGGGCTCCATGCCAGGGACAGTATGGGCACACAACATAGAGGGGCCCTTCCTTGAAGACCTTAGTTCTGTGGCAACGCAGTGAGATGTCCCCTCCAGGTCCCTGCTCTGAGCTGGCTCTTCTGGGTTCCTTGGCATTGTCTCAATTATTCATCATCTCTGGCAAGAAACAAAGGCAGAGTCATTCTGTCTGTCTCCTTCAGAGGTGACTGTCCTACTCTTTGCCCTTGGGAAATCTGAAAATTTACCCCTATCCTTTCACTGGAATTCACTATGTAGTCTCAGGGTGGCCTTGAACTCATGGTGATCCTCCTACCTCTGCCTCCTGAGTGCTGGGATTAAAGGCATGCCGGGCTACCATGACTCTCTTAAACTCGCCAAGTTAACAGACAGGAAGACCCCATCGAGGTTCACATTGAGACCGGTGGAGACCTGATATGTGGGGGATGGGTCCTCTGGTTCCTGCTGTGTTTTGTCCCTCTGTGGTCACTCTCATTTTTTAAAATATATTTTATTTTTTATTTTAGAGAGAGAGAGAGAGAGAGAGTGGGGAGAGAGTTGGTATACCAGGGCCTCAGCCACTGAAATCAAATTCCAGATGCTTGCGCCACCTGGTGGGTATGTGAGACCTTGCTCTTGCCTCACCTTTGTGCATCTGGCTTACGTGGGACCTGGAGAATCAAACATGGGTCCTTAGGCTTCACAAGCAAGTGCCTTAACCACTAAGCCATCTCCCCAGCCCAACTCTCTAGAAGGCACTCTTCCTAACTTGACAGGCACCAGAGGAGAGAACGAATCCTCTCTTCACCACCCTTGGGCTCAGCCTCCTTCCTGACTGGTACCGCATGCCTGAGTCCCGCTGCGCAAGAAGTGAACTTTTGCCTCCACCAGTTAGAACGTCCTTGACTTTCAACCCAAGCCCTGGAGTCCTATTTCCCCAAGGTAACAATACTCACCAGCTGAGAGCTCTCTCTGCTTCGGAGCACACACCGCCTCTCCTCATCACCTTCCTTCCTTCTCTTTCTTCCATGAACCCTGATGCACTCAGCTTGGCCCCGGGTCTGCTCCATCATGAGCAATTCACTAGCTGAGTCCGGTGCTCCTTCAAAGCGACGTGGTGTGCAGATTAGGGAGCCTGTGGCCTGACAGTGACCACTGCCAAGCCACCTTCCACCCCGTCACCTGCAGCAGTGGCCAGCTGTCTCAACAGGTGGTAGACATTATTAGTAACTTCTAATAATTAGAACGATAACAGGCCCCATTAATGCCATTTATACATGTATGCTACCCTGGCCATAAGGTGCATTTCATTATTTTAAAAGCATTTTATTTATTTATTTAAGGATTTTTAAAAATTAATTATTTATTTATTTGAGAGCAACAGACACAGAGAGAAAGACAGATAGAGGGAGAGAGAGAGAATGGGTGCGCCAGGGCTTCCAGCCTCTGCAAACGAACTCCAGACGTGTGCGCCCCCTTGTGCATCTGGCCAATGTGGGACCTGGGGAACCGAGCCTCGAACCGGGGTCCTTAGGCTTCACAGGCAGGCGCTTAACCACTAAGCCATCTCTCCAGCCCCATTTTATTTATTTATTAGAGAGAAAAAAGAGAGAGAAAGAGAGAGAGAGTATGAGCATGCCAGGGCCTCTTGCCCCTGCAAATGAACTCCAGATACAAGTGCCACTTTGGGTGTCTGATGAATTGAACCAGGACCCTCAGGCTTTACAGGCAAGTACCTTCAAGTACTGAGCTATCTCTCCAACCTGGCAATACTGGCAATTCTAAATCAGAGTCTGTCAAAAATGCAAACATTTATGGTGAACAGTTACAAAACTGTCACCCTGCATTTGGTATGTTAAAGAATATTTATTTATTTGAGAGAGAGAGAATGGGTGCACCAGGGCCTCTAGCCACTGCAAGCAAACTCCAGATACAGGAGCCATCTTGTGCATCTGACTTTATGTGGGTACTGGGGAATCAAACTGGGGTCCTTAGGCTTCACACACAAGTGCCTTAACCACTGAGCCATCTCTCCAGCCCCTGAACCTGGTTTAGTATGTTTGGTTTCACCCTGCTGGGTCTCACACACTCCAACAAGGACCTTCTCAATGAGCACCACTTCATGGGACACAACCATCCCAGGGGACTCTGGGGAGATGGACACTGAGGTACAAGGCAGCTCTGGTGTAGACTCCTGGGAGACAGAACCAGCCTGGGGACCGTGGGCAAGGACGTGGAGGGACACAGCACCAATGGGTGTGGGCTCCTGGAGAGGAGACCTGAAGCTGCCTACCTGGCCCAGGGACTGAACTTAAACCCTACATCCAGGGTGGCATGAAATTTACATGGAAGAGCTGTAAGGTCTATTGTCATGTATCGCAGGACATTGTCATAGTTACAGGATAACAGTAAATGATTTAACGGCTCTTGCTCTGTGCTTCCATCTCCTCATAAAAGGATGGCGTGAGGCTGAAAGGAGTTAGTTAACATACAGAAAATAGTTTAAATAAAGCTCTGTATATAGTAAGCGCTCAATAAATGTCATTCTTCCCTTCCAGCCAGATTTGCTCAGCGTATTTAACCTACAGCATTCGGCCTTTGGTTATACTCACTTTGCCTGGATTTACGCCACCTCTCCTGCTGAACCTCAGAGAACCAACTTTACCCCATTTCTATCAACTCTACTCCAATTATCCACTTCATTCCACATTTGCACCTAAATTTCTTTTTTATTATTATTATTTTTTTTAAATTTTGAGATAGGGTCTCGATCTAGCCCAGGCTGACCTGGAATTCACTCGGTAGTCTCAGGACAGCCTTGAACTCACAGTGATCCCCCTCCCTTTGCCTCCTGAGTACTGCTATTAAAAGTGTGTGCACCACCACACCCGGCTCTTAATTTCTTACTTAAATCTTCAAGCATCTGCTTAATTCCTCACAAGTGTACCAGCTCCCGTCACTAACTGGGAGAAGAGTTTAAGAAGCTATCTAGGCTATCTCTGATCTCCAGTGTTTCTACTTTCAGTAATTTGTAATTTGGCAATGTTATGAAAATGACAGGTGCACAAAGGAGCTCCTAATTTTAATTTTGATTTTTGATCTTTACCAGGGCTAACATAGTTGCTTTGAAATGTATAACCTTGATCAATTGAATTCTAAGGGTAAATGGAAACAAATAGTAAAAATAAACCTACTGAATGATTTTTTTTCCTAAATGATTTTCCCCCCACACCAAACCTGGCCTTGAGGTAGAGAATTCTCAAAAAAGGAACAAAAACACATGTCCTGGATAACTCTCCTTTGCCCACCTGTGACGCTTAAGTCCTTTTGGGAAGGACCGCAAGAGCAGAAAGAGGGTCGTCTTTGCCACCCACACCAGATGAAAACCACAGAATCTAGGAGAGGAAGCAAATTGCTCCCGACCATTCTCATATGGGCTTAAAAAATATTTTTTGGCGGGGGCAGGGGCAGCTGGAGAGATGGCTTAGCGGTTAAGGCACTTGCCTGCAAAGCCAAAAGACCAAGGTTCAATTCCCCAGGACCCACATAAGCCAGATGCACAAGGGGCACATGCATCTGGAGTTCGTTTGCAGTGGCTACAGGCCCTGGCATGCCCATTCTCTGTTTCTCTTTTCTCTCTCTCTCTCTGCTTGCAAATAAATAAATAAAAATTAAAATTTTTAAAATTTATTCAAGAGAGAGAGAAAATAAATAGGCATACAAACGAATTCCAGGCACATGCGCCACTACGTGGTCTAGTTTCCATGGGTCATGGGGAATCAAACCCAGGTCCTTTGGCTTTGCAGGCAAGCACTTTAACCTCTAAGCCATCCCTCTAGCCCTTGTATGGTTAGCTTTTAACCCATAGTGAGCCTGTTGCTGGTCCATCCACCCGTACTCAGCTGCTCCTGTCCCAGAGTGCCCTGCTCCTGAACAAGGGGCCCTAACCTACTCCCGAGAGTGGAGGGCAGCATTGGCAAGCAGGTTGCCTCAGCATGATGTGATAGTCTTGTACGGCAGACGCCTTCTCCCCAGGGTAGGTACACAGGAAGGGAGCTGCTGAGGGATGCACGACCCGGGCCCTACCTCGTGGAGTGACATGTGAGGTTTGTTTCATGGCTGCGG